>NC_048218.1:25239828-25298275 GCF_002007445.2 Ailuropoda melanoleuca
TATATATATATATATTTAATATATATATTAATATATATATTTGAAGATATATATATATATATATATATATGTATCTTCTGTTTCTTGGATAAAATTTCACCAAGGTTCAAAAAAACCCCAAAACCTAGAATTTAAATGGCAAGATCTATAGACCAGAGTGGATCTCTTCCTAGCTGACAATATTTAGGTTTTAAGCAAATAAAGTACCATGTTAATGTGAAACTCAATTGCGAAGACTTGAGATTTTTCCTTTGTGAAAACAGAAAATTGAAATTCTTTTATGCCATAAATGTGCATTCAGATCCCCCCAATAATGTAATTATGATTATGATTGGGTTTACGTTTTCATCTTGTTATTGGTTTTCTATGGTACCATTTGTTCTTTCTTTTTTCCCCATTGTGTGGTATCAGGGGTATCAGCAGTTTGCTGCTTCATTAAATAAATTGCCCTCTGTTGGATTATTCAACTACCTTTAGAAATACACTTTATCTCCTATATTATATAACCATATACACTTCCTTCATTTATCTTTATTTTAAAAATGAAGTAAATCTTTAACTTATCACCCTCTGCCTCAAAGTAATAGTCTATCACCTCTTATTTAATGTAAAACATATTGACAATATACTTCTCCTTACCCACCTCTATTTTTGTGCTGTTTCATATCATTTGCTTCTAAATATATCACCTTCAGAATACATTGTTATTACTGTTTAAACAGGCAATGGTCTCTTAAAAATTAAGAAGGTATAAAAGCATATTTCATATTAACCATATATTAATCATTCCTACTCTTTATTTCCTCACATAAATTTGAGTTTCTATATGGTATCTGTTCTTTCAAAAGAACTTTAACACTGATTGAATTTTGAGTCTGCTGGTGACAAATTCACCCAGGATTTGTTTAACAAAAATTTTTTATTTTCTCTTTATTTTCAAAAAATTTTTGTGCAATATATTGAATTTTAGATTGACTTTTTTTTTTAAAAAATCAGCATTTTAAAATGTTTCACTGTCTTCTGAAATGTATAATTTCTTATTTTAAAAAGTCAGTGGTGTCTCTTATTAGTTTTTCCTGTTATATAATGTCTTTTTTATTTGGCAGCTTTTAAGATTTTTCTATTTATCATTGAGTTTTAGCCATTGGACAACAGTGTATCTAACTGTGCCTTCTTTGTGTTTATATGAATTGTGTTTCTTTTATATTGCTGATAGAAGCTGATATTTTTTAAAACATTTTTGCACCTTTTTACCTGTGCTTGATATTGACCTACAGATAGCTGAGACCTTTTTTGTTTTTATTCTTTTACAGTTTGTGTTTCAGTTTGCATAATTTCTGTGGCCTGTCTTCAATTCCCTGATATTTTATTCAGCAGTGCCCAATTGTGCTTTTATTTCATTTCACATATTGTATTTTTCAGTTTTAGAACTTCTTTTTTTATACTTGTCCTTTCTCCACTCAGGTTTTTCCATAGTTTATTTATTATGTTCACTTTGTCCTTTACACATTTGAACGTATTTCTCATGGCTCTGTCAGTGCCTTCGTCTCCGTACTTGTACTAGCTGTGTCATCTGTGTATCTGTGTTTATTTACTGTCTCGTCTTCATTTTTCTCTGTTTATTCCCATGTCTGGTATTTTGCTTTTATACTGGGTACTGTGGATGTTATATTGTTGAAATCCAAACAGTGTAGCCTCTTTTTAAAGAATATTAAGTTTTGTTTTGGCAAGTGATTAATTTGCTCACAGGTCAGCTTGATACTGTCAAGGCTTGGACATGTCTAGAAGCCCTACTCTTAAAACTTGGTCTTTCTGAAGTCTGAAATAAAAGTTCCTAGTTTTCAGTGAGGTTTATCTACTCTGACTGCTTGGTGTTCTCAGGACTGAGAAACCTCTAGAATTTTCATTCAGCTCCCATTCAGATCTCTTTCAGACCCCAAGATGTCACACCTCGAACAAATGCAACTTAGTATTTCACAAAAGAATCAAAAGAGACCCCCTGCAGATTCCTAATTTCTTTCTCTGTGTATGTCTCTCCTCCCCAGTATTCTGTCTCATAAATTTCTGCCCCCCTTAACAGCCCCAAATCATCACAAAAAGATTTGTCTGCCCAGCAATACTGTTTGTCTTTACATCTCTATGTCCCCACTTAGAAAGTGTCTCCAGATAGGAAGCTGAGGTGAATGTGGACTTTACTTAACATGTGTTCTTTTTTTAAGGCTCATAGCTCTGCACTGTTTTGCATGACAAAACCATTTTATAGCTGTTTATGGTTGGAGAGTCAGTCAATGCCTGTTAGTCCCTATTGGCTATAATCACAATTTCTTTCCTTCCTTTGTTAAAAAAAATACTTACCTTGATATTGTGGCTTATTCTTTTTTTAAAGCACTTTCATGCATTATATAATATTGTTCTCAAAATATTATCAAATGAATTAGCACTCGGGATGGTAATTAGGGAAGAAGGGAAATTTTAAATTCCATATTTCTTATAAGGATACTAGCCTCAACAAGAATAAAGTGATTTTAGCCTAAACCATCTGGATTGGTATCCATTTTTCTAATTTTTATTTCAGTACTTTATTTGGTTGTTTAAACATATGCTTTCTTTTTACAAATTATAATTTATCAGAAATCTGGAGATGTTTTATCATTTTTCCCTTAGGCTCTTCCTTTTCTGGTTTTGCTTCTTTCATATTTTCTAAGAAATTCAATGTCAAAGTGCCTATCTGTATGACTGACCTTATTAGCAAATTATATGAAAACATGAATGCCCACTGATTTTATTTTAAGTAAACTTTTGATGTGGATTCTAAAAATACTGACATAATTTTATATTTTTGTAATATAATGTCCAAAGAAAAACATTTTTATCCTCTTTATTCTTAATGTAAAGTTACCACAGTTGTAATTTAATATTAATATGATTATCTTTACCATAATCCCAGCACTATCTTTGACTTTAAGGCTCCAAAGGCAGGTAAAGACTACAAGTCTTGTTTAACCACTAGTCCTTGCTATAATAACTGGCTTATAATAGGTGCTCATTAAGTATTTATTAAAAGAGTGAACCATGAATACTGATTAGTTCATATGTGGAACTTTGCATTCAATCAGTTAAACAAGGTCATGAAAAATTGGATGAAATAGAGGGAAGAATGACCTAGGTGGTGAAGGATAATGCAAGAATGGTTAAAATTGGAGATACTAAACTAGAAATTTATACACAAACTTTATATAATACTACTTTATTATATAAAGCATTATATAATATATTAATGTACAGGTAATGACTGATTTAAAATATTTGTGCATATAATGCATGCTTTATATGTATATATATAATGCATATATATGACTGCTTTAAAATTTTTGAAATTATCTTATATAGGTTGGGTGGTATGGTAGACTTTTTCTGTGAAGCTTCAGAGAAAAATCATTAGACCTAATAGGTGATGTTGCAGAGAGGCAGATTTTCAATTCAGTATAAGTAGGAACTCTCCAAATAAAGATATACAATTCGAATAAAAGGCCTTAAGGATATAGTGAGACCTATGACTTTTCTTGGCTCTAGAGACTGAACTTGTCAAGTAGGGATCATAGACACAATTTTTTCATCATTTTGGATAATAGATCAGGTGAGCTTTATAATTAAATGTATAAAAATGTGATTTTATCACTCAACAAATGTTTATTGAGTTCTCAGTATGAGCAGACCCTCTGGAGAATAACTTTATATGGCAGTGAGGGCTTATTTTCAAGCTCTCGCTTCAGAGGAGATTCAGAAATTCTTTTCCCATCCCTTTATTTGGAATTGTGGCTTCCTATGAGAGCTGTTACCACTAGAGGTGTCTGATGCATGCAACCACATGTACACACATGCGTACACACACAGAAAAGAAAAAAAAAAGAACAAAGAAAGCTCAGGAACAACTGTTGACCTGGCATATTCTTTGTAGAAATTAAAGGTAACCATATTTTCGAAGGATTGTCAAGATTTCAGAAAATAAATTATTATGACAAAAGATCATCAAAACAGAGTCATGGAAAGCATGACACGCTTAGGTAAGGAAGGATTGCTCCCTGTGACTTAATCTAAGAATGATCCACATCACATGTTTAAGAACAGTTTTCAAAATATATCCTTTTTGAAAGTTTTCCATCCTCTGGTTTGCTTTGCAAAAATGTATGGGGGGAACCAAATTGCCTCTTGAACTGCCATTTAACAAACATGCAGCATAATGTAATACAAAATTACCTCTAAGTTGGAAAATGACAACACTAAGAAATCTGAACTTTCCCAACCTCAACAGTTGAAGAGTATACGCGAAGTCAAATGCATATCTAAATTAATAAGAAAGAAGATTGTGCTAAGATGTACCAACAAGACATAGACTTTAGCTTCTTGCAAAGACTTTGGACTCATACATGTTGGTCTCCACGGATCCGTCAAATGTTTAAAAGTAAATACATAGGTAGAGATACAATTGGACAATGCCAAAAACTGCTCTGCATGGCGTAGCCATCCCTTGCTGCTGTGGCCACTGTCCAAAGCTAGGGGTCCTCAGATCTGGAGTGTTCTGTCACTTCTCCTTGCCTCTATTTTAGGCAGAGCAGTTTATTCCCTGACAACAGCTCCAGTTCCTCCACTGAGGGTGTACTTGCTATTCTCCGGGTGTGATGAACCCCTTTATTGCTCTGCCCAGATCCAGCAACTCCTTTCTGAAGGTTGCTTCCACTCTGTCGGCAAAGTAGCCACTCTCATTCCTCTCTTTGGGGTTGCATGCACTGGCATGACTTGTTTTCCACCTCAGAGTGTGGTCATCTCCCTTGTTACTTTTCTGGGTAGGGATATTATCTTTTAGTGGTTCCTTCAGCCTTAGGGGGCCCCACAGCTGTGTGGAGACTCTGGAGGGGATTATGGGGGAAAGTTCCCTCCTGTGTGTGACGTTCAAACACTGTTTCTTGGGCCCACCTATGTGACAGAGTTCAGCAGATCCACCCGTTAGCATACCTTAAGATTTCTCCCTCCCTGGCATATGGATATGCATTCAAGGGCCTGAGCCAGCATCAGATTTTTTACAATAGGTATCAGGCTGTACTCAGAATCTCTATTCCTTTTTAACTATTAGGATCTTATAACTAAGTCAAACTCATAGTTGCATGATCCGTGTTACCTTAAGAGTAGATTTGACCCCTAGAAGAATTCTTATTCTCCATGCCACTAGATGCTTCTCAATTTTGTCCTATTCATAATCCCCCAGTTATGTCTGGATGTCCAGGAGTAAACATAGTATAGGTATACACTGTAAGGCAGGATACAGGATATAGTAACATTTTCGGAAGAATCTCTGATGTTTGGAAATCATTACTAGAGTACTTGAATTTCCTGGTGTATGTTTCAGCAATAATCTATAAAGCATACATGAAGCTCAAAGGAAAGAGATTTCATGCCATGGAAAAATCAAATCACTATGATTGACTACGTAAAAATAACTACCGGCTGACTTAGTTTTTTTTTCTTTTTTAGAATATTTGCTTTTTGCAAATATTGCTTTTTTGCTCTTTACTTTCTAAGAAAGCTAGTACTGATTGGGTGAAAGGAGGAGCTGTCTTCTACCCTGTCTCCTACCCATGTAGTATGCTCATTTTTGGGGAAGATAATCTTGGAGCCACTGACTCCCTATACCATGTGTGAATCATGGCACTAGGTAGGAATCTGATCTTTGATTAAATGATTTTCCTACTATAAAGTTGGAACATACTGCATCTTGATAACACCTTTTTTAAAGTAAAATTTGTATTCATTATTGGGAGATTTTATGAGTGGCATTATAGTTTGGATTTATCCAGCACTCATTCATGCATTCTCTCTCTCTCTCTCTCTGTATGTGTGTATCCTCCTATATACACACACACACACACATACACTCACATACACACATTATATACAAAATCTGTACACAGGATTTTTTTTCAGATACACTGTTGGCATTTTTGGACATAAACACATCGAGAGGTTTTAGGTTAGGCACAAAGAGGACCCTTGACTTCATAAAGTTCACAAATGTAAGTGTTCAGAGAAGGAACAAATTTAGATAATATCGTATTCTTATCTCACTAAGGGACATGTTAGGTAGGGCACCTTGCTTCCTGATTCACTGATAGTCCCTGTCCATGTCTTATGCTATGAAATATGAGCAAAATATCCAAGTGTTATGAACTGAATGTGTCTCTCCAAAATGTGTATATCGCAACCTAATCTCCAGTGCGGCAGCATTGAGAGGTTGCGCTTCCCTGTGCTCTTGGAAGTTTGGGATGGCCATATTGTTTTGTTGCTGATGAATAATATGTGAGAGGAGATTAGGTATGTCATTTCTGGGCAGAAATTTAAAGAAGCTGTGTGTTTTGCCGTATTACCCTTTTCCCTGTCTCAGCCGCATGGGATCCTGTGTTGAGTTGGAGGCTCTCTCAGCCTGTAACACAAATGACTATGATGAGCAAGTCTCCATGCGACCCTGCGGGGCACGGACTAGGTGAATAAAAAATAAGCTTTTTTTATGAAAAGCCACTGAGATTTGGGCATGCTTGTTAGTTCATAGCCTAACTTATCCTGATTAGGTATACTCATTAATGTAAATTAAAAAACTAGTTTCTTGGCAGATGATCCCATTTAATTTCCAATCACTTATTGAAATCTGTGCATAAGGAACAGCACTAGGTATTTATTTGAGATGCAGATAAAGAAATCAGTAAAATCAGTAAAATCAGTAAAATCAGTAAAACTCAAGTCATTGCTCTCAAGATGCTCAGACTTTATTCTCATGAGAGTTTTATCCTTAATATCAGGGTACAGGTTATGTGATGCTGGGCAGTTCTAGTCTGCATGTTGGAGAATAAGCATAAGAATTATCAAGAATTATTATTCCCGTGTGTGTGTGTCTGTATGTGTGTGGTGGAAAGGGAGGGGGTGCTGCAACCAACTCCCTAAGTGCAAAGCAGAGGAAATGCAAATTCACATGATAAAATATCCCAGGTGTTTCAACAAAGAAAGAAGGCAGAAATTCAATATCTACCCAGGCAAAATGATGCCAAAGAGAAGAGGAAGAATTAGTTGCCTCCACCTGCCATATTAGTGTTTGAGGCAAATGTAAGTGTCCTAAGAGATCTGGGGTGGGAACCAGAGATCCAGAAAGAAAGACAGTCAAGAGCATCTGCCATATAAAAGGTGGGGGTTAGATAGGGAGGCTGTAGCCCAAATGCGCTGAAATAATCCAGGTGAAAAGAGATCATGGACCCAAGTAGAGGTGGGCCTCCAACCAAGTTTCTATAGTGCGTGACACTAACGTTAAAAACAGGTTCTATCTTGGTACTACGATTTCCTTATTATTTAAATGTGAGCCTGTTACCTAACTTCTATGTGCTTTAATTCCTTAATCTGTACAATAAGAATAATTTAATTCAGTATCTACCTCATAATTTTAATGTGAGCATTAAATGAAGTAATCCCCATAAAGTTTATATGATAGTGTCTGGCAGATAATAAATGTTTAGCAGAAATAAACTATCATTTTTATTATGCCAGCATTCTATGATAATTATCCTTTCCCTAGACTTCCAAGCAGTGAGTGTATTGGTTCACAAAATTTGGGTGACTCCATTAAAAAGAAACATGTAAAATAATCCTGAAGCCTGACCAATTTGGTGGAACCAATGCACAGTGTTAAGCATAGTAATTAAGTGATTGTTTTTCTTTATTTGCTTAGTGTCTAGTTTCATTATTTTGGTTATATGAAAGTATACATTTGGCTTTCATAGGAGAACTTTAGCAGTTCTTTCTAAAGGGAAAAGAAAATCTTCTGGTGAAACCATTACAGCAGTTGCTTTTTCTGATTTTATTTCATTCTCTTTAATCCATCATGCTTTTTTTTTTTTTAAATTCATTCAGTGTATTTGGTTAAAATCTTTCTCCTTCTTCCCACTTGCTTCCAAAAATGCATTTGCTATTAAACTCATTTTTGTAAATGTGATACATTGGTATGAGTTTCCTGCACGTTTTTATGACACTGACACCAGTGAATGCTAAGAGGAGGTTGGAACTGTTGGGGTTTTATGTGACTTTGATGACAGATATCGTAAGGCTTGCTTTTCTGCTTTACGATTTGAGCGGTGATACCTCTTTTTTCACAATGTATAAGATAACGTTCCTATAATGTTACGAAGAAGAAACAGTGATTCGAAAGATTAAGCAGACACCCTGGCTCTAAGGAATGAAGACATAAGAAAAATGAAAGGTACAACTTAGACTGAAGCAAGTGTGTTTCAGGGCTCATGTCTGTTTTTTGTGAATGATTGTTTGGGTAATAAATGCTTTATCTTCTAACAAAGCGAGGCCTGCTTCTGAGGCAGACCTTCTATGAAACAAGGAAGAAGTATTTTTAAACCTTCTTTGCTCTCTTAAGGGTTGTGAACAGGAAAATGACATCGACATCTTTGCACATATTTGGTTCAATGTCATACTACAGAAGACTAGTATTCGGAGGAAGAAGGGATTTTTATAAAGGAGGCAGATGGGTAGACAATTATTGGGAAATGGGTAGAGGCTAACTAATTTGTGCAATAAGAAAACCACTAATATTTAGCAGTGACAATCATTTTCAGAACTGTATTCCTCTCATGCCTCTCTCCTTTCTCTTCTTTCCAAATATTAGGCATGCACTTTTGTTTATGTGCCTATTTAAAATTCTCTCATTTATTTACATGAATCTTTATCCCCTCCCCCGCCTTTTTTTTTTTCCAATCCACTCAGATGTGTTGTATGTCTGTGAATTATACCCCAAGTGTGACAGACGATGACTATTTGGAGGATGCCAAGTAGCAGTTGCCCTAGCAACAATAACCAGGGGATGCTTCTCAGAACTTCTGCCTCCTCTCTTTCCCGTCATTTTCCCTGTTTTGAGAGTTAGATAACGTGGTTACCAGAATTAGTGGAAGCTGGTTCTCTCCTGCAGCCCCCACGCCCAGCATAATGAAAGAGAGAAAACTTAGAAATGTCTGCCTTTTTCTTACTATCGGGAAATTGAGCATACCTCTGCAGTCAAGACCGAAAGGGAAGCACACTCTCAGAAGGAGAAGAGCTGTGTGCTCTCACACTCTAATAAATGCTTGATGGTGGGAGAATTTGTCAGAGCTGCTACTGAAAACCACTTGTGAGGAGTGAAAAAAAATCATTGTTGAATTTCCACACGTGGGCTAAAAGAACAGTATGTAAATTGGATTGCAAGATGCTATGTTCTGCAAGTGGAAATTTCTGGTCTGTTTGAATCTGATATGGCAGATTTCATTTTACTTTCTTAAATGAGGAAGACCTAAAACAATCAGTGTGTCATCTACACAGTGAGATAGAAAACTTCTTTTAATTACCAGGGACCTTATTGATATTTACATCCTTCCCCCCAAATAAATATTCAGATTAAACCTAAAGAAAGAAGTTTAAAGGAAAAATGCTATTTGGTAAGAAAAGCAGAGTGGATTTCTGTGGAGCAAAAGACCCTTAGCCTTCAGGGTCTCTCTCACCTGCAAGGGCCCTTCCAAGGCCTTGGGTCTAAATTTGCATTTGTAAAATTATCACTATTATTCCCAAAAAGCCACTCCCTCATTATTCATACCCTTAAGCTCCACAGATTTCGGATCCATCCCTCAAAACAAGGGGAAATAGAAGTGACTTATTTGATCACATATTATTGCTGTTTTATCACTTTTTATGATATTCAGATTTGTAACCTTGTAGTTTTGTTTTGAATCTTCATGTCTGTTTTTACCTTCTTTCTGTTTGCTTTGGGGAATAGTATAGATTTTCCATTAATCTCAAGTTCACACATTTTTAGACAAAAATAACAACAAAAAATAAGTAGTTTGCATACATCGTTGTACTTTCAAAACCATTTAATAAAAATTATGAGTGGAAAATGAAATGCTGCTTAACAGAAAATAAACAGATTGAGTGATTTTAAAATAGTTAATTTATCTCCTAACTGTGCTATTTGGAGTCTATTTTATGTAATTTCTGTGGGAAACATCAGATTTCTGACTGGAAGAAGGTTTTGGGTGATCTTAGCGTAAGTATAATTAAATAGGTGTTCAACTCAGGGTTCTTCAGAATTCCTTTTCTATATCCTTTGAATGAATAATTTTCATCATATATGCCAATAATATTTGAAGGGTGTGCCCTATAATGCCTTGGAGGCTTACATCAAATGAATGGTGTTTTATAAATCACATACTAGAAATTTTTGGTATTTATTTGAACCCAATACTTCATGGTAACTCTGGAAGAATTTTGAAAGATATAGTAAAACTGAAAAGTCTTTGATTTCCTACTAATTACATTTATCACCATTTACCTTTTATAGAAATATCCAGTTCCTCCACCAAACTATATTCTCCTAAGAATAATGTCCCAAGAGCACAGAACCTTGAACCTAATAGATTCTAATGTGTATTTTCTTTAGTTGGGTCTTACATAATGAATTTTTCAAGAACTTTGCTCTCAGACCCTATAGCTTATTGAGCTGGTAATGTGAATTCCATAGTCGACACTAGTGGGTACTTTTATCTGTATAAAAAAAATCTAAATATTTAAAATCAGAGAATATATTCACATAATTCAAAATTAAAAAGGTACAAAAGAAAATATGTACTTTGGAAAAGCTTCGTCCCACTTCTTTTTTCAGAGGCATTTTAAGTATATACAAACAAAAATACGTACATTCTTTTTAGCTTAGTATATAAACTGTACAGTCTTAACAGTTTTTTTTAAAACACTCTTGTAAGTTGGCTCATATCTGCAAACAAACAAAAACCTGTGTTCTCATTCTGTTATGGCTACCCTGCATCTAATTTATACGTATGTAGTATAGTTTATTAAACTGGTATTTTGTTGATGGATATTTTGATATTATCCAAATCTTGCTTATTAAAAATGCATTGCAATGAATAACCTTGTACATGTACAATGAATAGCCTTGTACATGACACCATATGTTGTATAAATGAGAAAAAAAATTATAGCCTCTATTTCTATTTCTGAAGCAAGGGTCAAAATTATGTTTTTATATATTGATAGATATTGTCAGTTTACTTTCCATACAGGATGAATTGATTTATATCCACAATCAAAATACCCTCTTCCTTTACTCCTACTTATAGAATGTGGTATCAAACTTCCAATCTTTGTCAATAAGTAGGTACAAAGTGCCATCACTATACTTTTAATTAATATTTTTTTCTCTTTTTGGAGGTTAGACTGTTTTCATATGTTTAAGAATTTATTTTCAATTTATCCTAACATTGTCTATCTCTTTCCTTGCACTCAGTACAATGTGTAAATATTTAATTTATTTATTTATTTCTGTTCTTGGTCACCCTTTGTCTTTTTGGTTACTGTATAGTCTCCTTGAAGATCAGTACTCCACTTTCTTGTTCCGCACTGACTCATCAGCTCCAGCAGAGAACCTTCCCTAGCAAGCATTCTGCAATTATTGGGCGGACGAACGATTTAGTGGAGTAATGTGAGCCCACCAGAAGGTCTCTAGTATGCTGCCACGGATCTCTGTCCTTGATGCTGTGCCCAATTACCTCTGAGTCTGCTAGAGCAATTGGTGCCCTTTATGGTTATTTTGGAAGTATGCTGAGCCATTTGAAATAGACGAGAAGCGCAAATACTTAAACCACTTAATATCTTAGAATATGAATTCCTTATGGTTTCTTCAAAAATAGCTATCTTGAAATCACAGTTTAGTCTTCCATAAGGGAGAAGGTTCCATCATGAGAATTCTAGGTTAATTTTTCCTACTATCATAGAAAGGGAAACAAAGATGAATCTGGGAAATAGGGAAAGAATAAATATGTTTATTTACAGGCCTCAGTATTATATATTGGGAACTGAAAAACTTTCCTGTTAAATAGTATGCAAAATCTGCTACGTTGAACTTCATAATTGAATATGAAGGTAGAGTTTTCAGGAATGTAATTTAAAAAATTGTCAATTAAAATACTGGGTTCCAAAGTTTACTCGGTAGAAAAGGTTTATTTATTTATTTTTATTAAAGATTTTATTTATTTGAGAGAGCAAGAGAAAGAGATGGAGCGCACAAGCAGGGGGAGGGGCAGAGGGAGAAGCAGGCTCCCGGGTGAGCAGGAGCCAGATGCGGGGCTCAATCCCAGGATCCCAGGATTATGACCTGAGCCAAGGGCAGACACTAACTGACTAAGCCACAGAGGCGCCCCTCAATAAGAAAGGGTTTAAAGGCTTTGTCAATTATATAGGGGACTGACTTCATTCTGAGCAGGGCCACAGGCCTGAGGTGTTGTCATGTTGTCATGTTAACTGATTTTGGGATTTTCACTGAGGAAACCAGAAGAGGGAGGGTGGAGATCTAGATGGGAGAGAAGGATCTCCGCTTCCAGGGGAAGACAGAAGGGCACTGTAGTAAGGCTTCAGCAAAAAAAGCGGGCATGGACACAAGAGACATGCTACTTTATAATCAACTTAAAGGTGTTTTTTGTTTGTTTGTTTTGTTTTTTGTTTGTTTTCTGCATTATAACTCCTTGATGCAGTCCTTAAAACTTCGGTTCAATTAGTTAAACCAGTATAATCTCAGGTAAACTGCGGTACGGAAGCCAAAGTATGGGTATATAAATATTCATGGCTTGTGGTGAGCTTGACTAGGAGAACAGGAGCAGCAAAGAAACACAATGATGGACAGAGGCAATTGTTGAAGAACCCCAGCTCTGTGGTCAGAATTGAGACGTGACAAGTGACAGCCTACGTATATAAATGCAGCCCACAGAGTGGGGACCTCAGACACAACAGAGGTGGGGTCTGAACTTTCCGTATTCCTGATAATGGGCCTTGGATTATAGTTGAATGGTACAAGCTTAGAAGACTGGGAAAATTGGGACATAAACAAATGTGGCTTAAAGAAATTGCTTATGGATATTTGATACAAGTCCTCAGTGTAGCTCACGAGTGGTTCTTGTCTCATATTTCGATGCTTACTTTATGTACTTTCAAACAATTACTGCCACGTGCTCATGTGCACTGGTATCTTTTCTCTAGCAGATTATAAACTCCTTGAAAAAATAAGGATTCATTCTTATACATCATGCTTATTTCATAATATCTAACATGATACTGAGCCAATATTATGATGCTCAGCATATATTTTTAAATGACCCTTTATTGCACAGTTCTTTTTAGGGCTGTATAGGTCTATGGTCTTAGATGACTATCATCACCTGAAATAGGATCTTAAATATGTTCTGCATCTCCTTTCTTTTTATAATGTGGTCTTTTCACTTATGACGCATTTGCTTTCTTCTCTTCATTCCCATCTTCACTTAGCTTTGATTGTCTTGCCCTCAGTAACACCTGATTTTCAGGGTTCCTTATAAAGAACAAGATAACTGAACTAAATTCTTCTCTTATGCTAAAATAAAATAAAAAATTAGTTCACATCTCAAATCTATGCTCATGTTTTGGGCACGATTCACGAATGCCTAAGTCCACACGTCATGTGGCTGTCCAGCTATTTATACGCACATGAAGTACAAACATATTTTGAAGTTCTGAGCAGAACTGTGACCAGCTGACACATCTCAAAAAATCTCTTTTGCTCCCATAGGATCTTGTCCTCAAACTTTTATAAGTTTAACTTACATAAGTATTCTCAACATTGTATAAATTACACTTGTTTCTTAGGACTGCAAGAGCTATCAATCGACAAGTGCCAGGAACAGCGGTGAATAAGTAATACACATGTCACTTCCTCTGTGGGGTGGGAAGGATTGAGAAGGGGAAGAGAGGAAAAGAAAGCAATTGGTGACTCAGTCCCACATGCACATGGTCCCCTCGCTGATGGCATTGCTGAGTTTGATCAGAAATCCTGCCTGCAGCTCATGAGTAAAGAAAACAAATTACCCCAAGGATGGGAGTGTTACTTTTCCAAACACTTGCAGGAATAATACAACTGGTACTTCCAGTCAGGTTGGGCCTTCTAGGAGGCTCCATCATGGTTTTGAATAGTGAGTTTCCAGGATTGGTAGCAGAGAAAGTTCTTCTTAATAAAAAATTAAACATGGAGGCGAAGGGGGAGCTGAGGGGTTGGTTGTTCCCTCTGCTTATGCACGGCACGTTCCCAGAGACTGTGCAGCTGACGCACAGCAGACTCTTAGTTTTTGTTCAGGTCTGGTTTTGATCTGCAGTGTTCAGGGATAAGCAATTCCTTTCAAGTTATTTGCAAACCTTGTCAAAGCCTGATTGCAGCATGACATTGATGACAGACTGATTATTACTTGTCTCAAAAAGCAGTGTAAGAACATATTGGCTTTCATGCCAACATCCAGCTTGTCATTAGCGTACAGTGCAAATGGCAGCGGTTTTCTACCGGAATCCTGGAAACATAGACAAAAGGAGGAGTCTGTGTTTCTATTGGTTCTGGTAAGATTTCAATAAAATTTTAGGGACAGTTTTTGTTCAGTGAAATTTCTACAAACACCAGATCAAATGGTCTAGCTTTGAAAAGTCATCGGTTAGCTTAAGAGGCATTTATCCCAGTAGGCTGGACAGAAAAAAATAAAGAAGACATATAAAATAATATTAAGATATAAACAACTTTTTTCCAGCAAAGCAAATCTACTAAAACTTAGAAGTGAATTCAGTTGCAAAGTTCTGTTTGTTCGGAAGCTTTAAGTATTAAATTTTGGTAATTTCTTAATAAAGAAAGCCAGATCCAACCAGATGAATACATGATCTACTTGGGATGTGAATTAGACCTTGCAGTAGGTACTTGCCCCTTTTAAACCACAGAAACTCAACCGCATTAAAGAAGCATATGTGTTCTGAATCCTTTCCAGGAATTAAAAACTGTAATTTCAGTTTTATTCAGGAGTCATAAAAATTACCTACATGCCTACTTCATACTTAGGAAAAAGATGCTAGCTGGCAACTAGTGGTATCAGAAGTCAGGATCTCCTACTGCCTCCTCATCCAGGTTCCTTTTACTATTTCTTGCTTCTCTAGGTAGAAACATAAGGGGATAATCTCATTAGGCCACAGGTGTTCATTCACAGAAGGAACAACCACCTTGATTTCTTAAAAAAAAAAAATCAATTCTATAATGAGATGACTTGTTAAAGTTCATTGGAACTTTTAATTGAAAAACAGAAAATATCAAAATTTAAGTCAAATGTGTAAAAGGGTATTTCACGAAAGAAAAATCTCTTATCCCAAGAGGGAATCACTGATATGCATGTGTATGTGTTTATTGTCCCCAGTTTTACATAAATTTAAGCAGAATGCAGCATAGTATTCTTATCTATGTTTTATTCTCTTAGGAATATCAAAAGCTATAGAGATAGGACCTTAGGTAGTCCTGAATTCCTATCTTACTTGGGATGGTGAGGTTCCAGATGATTGGAATTGACATTTGATTCATGTAAATTTGATACTTTGCTTATGACTATGCTTGAATCAGTCCACATTAGCTCACAATTTGCTAAAGGAGATAAAGGTAATTATTACAAGAATAAGAAAAAATAGAACCCTGATACATTTGAATTATAGTTTGTGGCAGTTAATTCTACACCACAGGGAATAAAGAACACTCCAGTCTCATCCTGAGCAGGACTTCAGATGGCCATTCTGTGACCCAAAATGATCATCATCTTTCTCATCTTGCTCAGTTACCCATCATCCACAGAAGGATACCTGGCAGGACAGGGGAGCTTGCATTTCCAACATGGAGACTGCAGCTAGACCTCTAGCTATGTGCAACTTGCTCATACAGTTAAAACCTCATTTCCTTTACCTAAGTAAAATATCCAATAAACTTTGCCCTTGGGAATCTATCAATCACCCTCTCCTTTGTAATAATCACTCAGGTGCTATGCTTTTAAACTTTTCCCTCCCTAATCAAGGTTATAAAACAGAAGCTCCGGTTCAAAATGGTGGACTCAGCATACAAATCTAACTCCTGTACACTCCTAAATCCCCCCAAATGAGAAATAAATATTAAAAAATCATAAATATATTTTATTTTCTGAAAATAAAAAATCAGAGCCCAGAACCAGATTCTTTCTGAAATCAGAATTGCATGGTTTTAAAATATGACTATGATGGTTAATTTTATGTGTCAACTTGGCTGGACCACAGGGTGCCCAGATATTTGGTAAACATTATTCTGTGTGTTTGTGGTTTTAGATGAGATTAGTGTTTAAATTGGTGGATTCTGAATAATGCAGATTGCCCTCCATAATGTGGGTGGGCTTCATCCAATCAGTCAAAAGCCGAAATAGAACAAAAAGACCAGCCTCCCCCACACAAGAGAGATTTCTACAGCAAAAGATCTTTCGACTTAAATTGGACCACTGACTTTCCTGGATCTCCACCTACTGGCCCACTGGGAAGATTTTGGATTTGGCAGCTTCCATACTGATTATTATGAATTCCTTATCATATATCTCTTTCTCTATATATACACATCCTATTAGTTCTATTAAACCGGAGAAACTTGGCTAATACAATGGACAAATCAAGGCAGTTAACAGCCATCTTAAATACACAGAGTGTTAGGTACATTGAAAGTGAGAGTTGTTTTTTCCATTAAAGTTAGGAAAGTGTTTAAGTATTGGGTTGGCAGGTAGAGAATAAGAGTAGAAAGTGATGTGAAAGTCTGGATTTGGTCATCAAAATGATAGATTAAAAATATACTTACAGTCCAACTGACATAGTCAACTGTGTATGTGTCTGTGTTATCTCTATCATCTGCACACACAGCTAATATTTGAGTGCTCCCTGCGTCAGGCACCATATTGAATATATTATATAGTTCAATCCATTTAATTCTCACAACTACCCTATAAAATAAGTATTAGTATTATGTTTATTTAACAAATAAAGGTAAATTTTAATATAGTGAATTAAAAAATTAGTGAGTAATTTTTTCTAGGCTTACATAGCTAATATGATCTGAGACTTCTGAGACCATTTTCTAGAATTACTTGGTCAAAATTATACAACTAGTAAATCATGGGGCTGAAATTAGAACCCAGCAATCTGACTTCAGAGACGGCTCTGTGAAGAATGCTTCAAAAATTACATGGAGCCAGCATATCTTTAATAGCAAACCCTGATTAGGATGTTACCAGGAAAGAAAATTATAGCTAAATTCTCCCGTGACAACCTTTGCAAAAAATTCTAAGCAAAATATTAGCAAATTGAATCTGTATATGTATATTTAAAAACATAGTAAATAATAATGTAGTGTGGCTTACCAGAAGATTGCAAGGTTGGTTTTTAATATTCAAAAAGCAATAGTGTAATTCAAAACATTAACCCTATAGAGGAGAAAAACAATGTGATCATCTTAATATGTATACAAAAAACATTTGATAAAATTCAATACGCCCTCATGACAAATACTAAGGAAATTAGTAGAAGTAGAACGTCTGGGTGGCTCAGTCAGTTAAGCGCCTGACTCTTGATTTTGGCTCAGGTCATGATCTCAGGGTTGTGAGATCAAGTCCCGTGTTGGGCTCCATGCTGAGCATGCAGCCTGCTTAAAATTCTCTCTCTCCTTCTCTCTGCCTCTCCCCACTCTCTCTAAAACAAAAACCGAAAAACCAAAATACTTTAAACTGTCATTGCAGATGATATGGATATGTACTTAGAACGTTCAAAAGAATCTACAAAAAATGATTAGAATAATGTCAATTTAGTAATTAACTGGATGTAAAATCAATACACAGCAAATGATTGCATTTCTACAAATTAGCAGCAAGTATTAAGAAAGAAATTAATAAATACTATTTATAATAGTACAAATAAAACCCCCAGATATTTAGAAATAGTTCAAATGAAAAACATCTTACTCCTCTGCATTGTAAACAACAACAAAAAAGAGTGCCAACAAATTTTTTTTAAATCCAAATAAATAGATGGATAAAATATGTTCCTGCACTGTAAAGCTCAATATTATTAAAATGTAAGTTCTTATAAAATTGATATATATATTCAATGTTCTTTCAATCAAAATAACAGAAGGATATTTTCTTTTTCTTATTTTTGTTTGTTTGCTTGTTTGTTTTTTATGGATAAGGGGTAATTGGCCTGCTAATTCTAAATGTGTATGGAAATGCAGAAGACCTATAATAGCAAGGCAATATTTAAAGGAGAACAAATCCGGTGGAATTGTACTGACAGAGATCAAGTCTCATTATAAAGGTGCAGTAAGCAAAACAGTGTGGTATTGAATAATACTGGTGTAAAAGTAAACAGATTGGCCAGTAGAACAGAATAGGATACCCAGAACCTGACTCACACATATGGTCACCTGATTTATCACAAAGATGCCACAGCAGTTTAATGCAGGGAAGATGGTGGTTTTAATAAATTACTGAGTCAATTGACAATTCATCTGAAAAATAAGTTAGTCCGTACCTCACACCATTCACAAAATTGAATCGGCAATGGAATTTAGACATAAGTGTGAAAGGCAAAAGAAGAACACTTCTAGAAGAAATCATAGGAGAATACCTTCTTGACATTGTGGTAGGAGGATTTCTTAACTGGGACAAAAATAATTAGCTATAAAAGAAAAGATTAAGAAGTTGGAATTCATTTAAATAAGTTAACTCTGTTCATTAAAAGGTAGTAGTAGTAAGAGTACGAAAAGTCAAATTACCAAATGAGAGAGAATGATTATATGTATTTTATATATGTAACTTATATAAATTTTATAACTATACATAAGCTTATAAGTTATAATGTATGACTACATATAAAAAATTATATTAGCATATATGTAAAATCAAAGGACCTCTATGCAAGATATATAAAGAATGCCAACAACTCAGTGAGAAAAATTCTTTTTAATGAGCCTCAACTAACTACAAATTATAACCACAATGAAATAACACTACACCCCAAAGAGAATGACTAAAATTTTAAAGGTCTAAAAATATCAAGTGTTAGAGAATATTTGAATCAAGTAGAATTCTCAAACATTATACAAATTAATACCCCAGTTGATAATCATTTTGTTGGAAAATTGTTTGGTAGTATTTACCAAAGCTAAATATACACATAATCACTTCTTCTCTAAGTTGTATACACAATAGACATGAATGCTTACGGCAACAACAAGCATGTACAGTAACATTCCCTAATTTTATTTATAGTTGTCCTGAACAGGGAACAACCCATTTATGCATAAGTAGAAAAATAAATAAGTACATTAAAGTATATTTATATAATGAAATATTTAGCAGCAATGAATAGTAATTACAGTGAACACTGATACTATAGAAGAAAGAAATTGCTTGAGAGAAGTGGGAGGGTCAGTAATAAGTATGTGTGCATTGTTTCATAATGAACATTTAAAATTATAAAGCATATTTCATATTGAGCTTACTGAATATGAATTAAAAGCTGCAGGACTCCCCCTTTTGCTAAAGTTGATGTATATACAGCAGGACAGCCACTAGAAATCTAGCAGAAGGCAAAACCTGTCCAAGTCAAGAAGTTCAAATAGGCCTTAGCTGATAGTATTCTCACCTACCAGGCTTAATAAAGACCATTCCCTGCAACCTTACACAAACAAGCATATGCATTAGTCAGTGCATGAGATTCAGTGGAGAAGACTTGGCAGAAAGACAAAAAAGAGTCTCCAAACTTCTTTGGAAAGTGTTTTGCCACTTATCCTAAAGCTATAACTCTGCCAACTGGAGTCAGTGGGCTATTATAAATTTATATATGCATTTAATCTGCCTGGAGAATTTTTTTACTTGTATGTATATCAACATTTCAAAACAACCTTTTAAGATACAGAATCTTCCAAGAGGAAGGTTCTTTATAAGTGAGAGGCAGCTTTCCTTCTGAGGGACAGCAATGACTAGTTTGTTTGAGTACAAAACTGACAGTTGGAAAAGTCTGAAATATAATTCTGGCTTTTCTACTTCCTTAGGTTCGCCATACAGAATAAACACGAACCTGTTAAGCAAGCAGAATTTTGGAAGAAGTACATACACATTTTAAAGAAGAGCTGGAAACTCTGCTGTAATCAGGGTTAGGGGAATCTCTTGACCATTATTTGAGTGACCCTGTCTGATTAGATCTGGATGGAAACCATTGGCAAAATTAGCACAAAGACTTCATGAGGCTTTGCAACATGAAATGAGAATGAGATAATAGGATTCTGTAGCAAAAGTACACAATTATGCGAAATTGTTTTGCCTTTATAATCTGAAAGGAAGGAAGTTTAAAGTATTCCAAATGAGTGACTTTTTTAAATGAACAAAACTCAATGGAAAAAATAATGAATAATGAAATAATGTTATAGCCTGAAAGAAAAGTTTTTACAGAAATTCATTTTGTTGCATTCTGGAGGGGGAATCTGAGCCTTTGCTAAATCTCCTACGTAGATGCTGTTCCCTATCGGGACGTAGCTGTTAGCCAGAGGCATCTTAGAGAGATGGTGATCACTAATTGCCGGCTGCTGTACACTGTGCAAATAGTATGTATAGTTACACGGAATATTTGCAGTCTTTTTGATTTAACTTGCTTTAAGGGGACAAAGTTCACCATAAAGTCTGAGAAAAGTTACCTCAAATTGTATCTGATGGAAAATGGAAATAAAACAAAGGGACCTTTCCTCTCCACAAGAAGCAGTTAGAGGATGTGGGGATTGAATAGAGGATGCAGTAAGTAGGTAGAGTTGCCATTAGAAAGAATCAAATGGATCATCTGAATCCTGGCTTAAGAATTTGTGGAGTTATGAAATAATCAGTTCATTGGATTATTTGTCAGAGATTCGAGCTTCTCCAAAATGGAAGCCTTGTCTCTTAAGATATGACTCGCAAATTCAATCTTTAGCCAAATTCTTGGAGTAGGCTAAGATATTAAAACAGAAAATGAAAAATAATTGACATGATTATGTATGATTTTAGTAGTTTTAGGTCCATAACTTACAAAAGGTATAGCTTAGTAATTAAGAAGTAATTTGTGGTGAGGTTCTTTGAGAATCTGGACATGTCTTCTTCATCAAAACAGACGATTAGCCCACTATTTTAGCACTTATTTATTTATTTGTTTGTTTGTTTTCTACTGTAAGGAAGAACTTCTTTCCTTCCTTCCTACTTTTCTTCTCTTCCTACCCTCCCTCCTTCTTTTTCTTTTCTTTTCTTTTTCTTCCTTTCCTTTCCTTTCCTTTCCTTTCCTTTCCTTTCCTTTCCTTTCCTTTCCTTTCCTTTCCTTCCTTTCCTTTCCTTTCCTTCCCTTCCCTTCCCTTCCCTTCCCTTCCCTTCCCTTCCTTTTCCCCTTCCCTTTCTTTTCTTCTTCCTTTTTCTTTTCTTTCTTTCTTTCTTTCTTTCTTTCTTTCTTTCTTTCTTTCTCTCTCTCTCTCAGTATAAAATAGGGATTCTTATTTTATTCAGTGTGTTGATTATCATGTATTTTGAGGTCTGAATGGCCATATTTGGCCAGTGGGTGTCCCTTTAAATCCTTTATCTTTCTAATAATTTTGGATCATTTTTGAGACTTCTTATGTTCTGGCCACAAAGATGTCCTAGAAAACTTTCTCTTTTGCTAAGATGTCCTGGAATCCAGCCTGTTCTTGCGACTTTGAGTTAAAGTACTTTAGTTTCATTGGGTTTTCTCTATCCTCTTCCTCCTTGATTTGCTGCTGTGTCTCAGCCAGCAGAATCGTGAGTCAACCCCTTTTGTGATATGAAATAATTTCACTCAATCTAGCAGATTCCTTAAAGAATCTAGAAGGTTTTGATAGCCTTTTTAATGTCCCTAGAAGATGCAGAATTTAGTTGCTTTATATTCTATCAGTCTTTGCTATGAATGTCAAAGGCGGAGGCAGTCAGATGAGCTTGTTTACAGTGTTCTTCCTACTGGAAGCCATTTCATCAATCCATGGCTATTCAGTGGGTTATTTTATTCAACTGACTATTTAACCTAAAAAAGAATGGTTGCATTCTTTGTCGTTTAGGGTCCTAACAGGACACTGGATTCATCTCAGAAGGTTCATACGAAAAGTTTTAAATAAAGAAATAACATAGAGTTGTAGCAGGAATAAAAGAGCAAGCAAGAGTTGGTGAGGTACCCAAATTCTAGCAATATTAGGGAGCCTTGGCCATTCCAAGGGTCAAAGCAACACTGGAAGGACACAGTTGTGGTGGACCAGTGGGGTGAGGACCATTGAGAAAGACTCTCATGAAAACACTAGTTGTAGAGGGGTTCAGCCACTGCCACACTTTGGGCAGGCATCAGAGCAAGGAGGAGAGGGAAAGTAAATGCAGTTTTTTTCACTTCTCCCACCCTCTTCTATTGCATGAGCTCTCAGTGGCCATACCTAACCGAAGGTCATCTTGCAGGAGAGCCAAGGACATGCAGTTCACAGTTATCATCTGTAGGAGCACTATATTAGTAACGGTCCTCCAGACAAGCAGAACAAGTATATATATATACATAGAGAGAGAGAGAGAGAGAGAGAGATTTATTATAGGAATTTACTCTAATGGCTATGGAGGCTGAGAAGCCCTACGATCTATCATCTGTAAGCCAGAGACCCAGGACAGCTGGTGGAATAATTCAGTCCCCATCCAAAGGCCTGAGTTTGGAATGGGGTGGGAGGCCTAACAGTATAAGACCCAGTCTGAGCCCAAATACCCAGGGACCAGGAGCACAGATGCCCGAGGGCAGGAGGTGATAGATGTCTCAGCTCAAGTTGAGAGAGAGTGAATTCAGCATTCCTCTGCCTTTTTGTTCTGGTTGGGTGTGCAATGGATTTGATGATGTCCGCCTGCACCAGGGAGGGTCATTTACCTGCTTTACTCAGTCTACTGAACCAAATGCTAATCTCTTCTGGAAACACTGTCACCAACACACCCAGAAATAATGTTTTACCAACTCTTTGGACATC
This sequence comes from Ailuropoda melanoleuca, assembly GCF_002007445.2. NCBI lineage: Eukaryota > Metazoa > Chordata > Mammalia > Carnivora > Ursidae > Ailuropoda > Ailuropoda melanoleuca. The sequence continues at coordinate 25,262,816 of NC_048218.1, forward strand.
CCTTAACCCAGTCAAGCTGACACGTGAAATTGACCAACATGAGCACAGCGAGGTCAGAGAGGGGAGGGAAATGTGTTCTGTGGGCAAAGGAAGAAGAGCCTGTGCTTGTGCTCACACATAGTCTTCTTCACCACCACCTGGGAGCTCAGTGCAATTTATTCTGCAGCAAGGTTATAGATGCCGAGTTTCCTATGCTTGATGCCTCAGAAATGCACTTTTAACTCGGTTCAAAAGATTCTGCCACACACAAGTGGTATCATATTTACTTTATTAGAAGGAGCTTGTACCTTTCTCCTGCTCTTGAAAAATCCAATTTGTTATTCCACTGAGAGAAAGATGTCAGGTGCATATGTGGATAAGGCAGTCATAAACAAGTCTGCATTCAGCTCACACAATCTAACCCTGTTAGAAGCTATCAGTTAAGGTATTTTCAGGGGGACTGAAGTTGATTATGAGAGAACAAAGAAGCAAAAGTCGTACTACATAATAAAAATGGAAATTAGTTTAAATTCTCAGCTCCATTTCCTGAGCCAATGAACATAAAGTTCGTGTTCTGCACATCTGTTTGCTGAGATGGAGCTACAGTTATGTTAGGGTAAAAGAAAATAAACCCCCGATAGGTTTCTAGGGTCATCCTCAAAACTGAAAACATATATCTTAGTCCCCCTGTGGGCAGATTTAGGGACTACTATTTGGGGTTTTTGTGCGGGTGGTGATTTCCTCATTTTTACAAGAACTATAAAATTACAGTATTTTCCCATTATATTTTCCCTGCTAAGCTTGGCAAGCAAGCTGTACTGATCTGTGCCAGTATTATAGCCATGAGATACTTAAGGCCAAATGTCTACATTTTAGAAAATTTAATTATAAGGAAAAAAAGAATTTGTAAAAAGCCTGCTACCAATGGAAATGTTTTCATTAACTATATTTCCATCCAATTATGCACCAAAGCAACTTTCCTTTTTCTTTTCCCTTTTCTTTCCTTGAACCGTTTTGCTGCTGTGTTTATAGCCCGATACTGTGGCACCGTGCTAGCAAGGGAGACTAGAAAGCAGACGTGACCAGACACAAAGGTGATAAAGGCTTGTCTCGTTTCAATGTTCAACCAGAGTGGAATGCAAATAGCAAGCAGTGCATGACAAAAAGTAAATTAAATCTTTAAAATCCTTCTTTTAATAATCTTAGATGGTATTGGTGGCTCCGGTAAGGCTTTTCTACAAATAGAGGATTTTTTGCTCAGCAAAATCCCCTTAAAAGCCAGATAAGTAATATGACTTTGTCCCTGCAACCTAAATGGCATTTCCTCCTTTTTCACACTGCTTTTTAAACACACAAACACATACATACCTATATTTCTTCTAATGGCTTCTCATTCTAATATCACTTGATTACACATTCCTGGCAAGCATTTCTAAACACCGACCTGATAGGACACTGACCTGGATCGTGGAAGCTTAAAGGTCAGCAGGATACAGAATGGGTCTTCTGGGATATCCCAGGTTGCCTGCAGGAGCCACACACACACAGACAAATAAGAATCCAGTACAACATGACAAAATGCTCTAGTGCAGGTGCAAATACTGTGCTCGTTGGAGCACCAGCAAGACAGCAACGGGTTCTCCCTTTCGGAATTAGAGTGTGTCTAAAACATACATCCGAGCTAGATTATGAAAGCTCAAGTGGAAGGATTTGTCGGATCAAATAGAGAGAAATGCATTCCTGGCAGAGGGAACAAAATACTCAAATACACGAAGTTCTGTGGTGTTAAAATCCATTCAGATTTGCACCCATTTTGTTAATTTCAAGATGACATGACACCTTCAGGGAGGGTGGAACGAGCTCTTTATACTCTCGTGAGTTCAAGTGGGTGGAGCTGTCAGACTGGCATTGAGATATATATATATTGAGGTAGACCTATGTTTGAATTTTGATCCCGCCTTAGGCCAGCTGGCTGTTTTAGTGTTTTAATATCTGAAATAGGGTAATACTCCATTAAAAGACTCATTGAGGGTTGATCAAGTGACACAAGTTGTAGAAGACAGGGCATCTGGGAGATCCTTGCAAAACTGACTTATTTATGAATGAAGTTAGAGCTTGGTATAGTGTGATTAATACAGGTTTTAGAATCATATAACATTGGGGCACCTGGGTGGCTCAGTCAGTTAAATGTCCCACTCTTGATTTCAGCTCAGGTCATGAGATGGAGCGGCGCATGGGGCTCTGTGCTGAGTGTGGAGCCTGCTTAAGATCGTCTCTCCCTTGCCCTCTGCCCTGCCCCCTGCTTGCCCATGCACACACTCGTGCTCTCACTCTCTCTCTCAAAAAGAAAAAAAAAAAAAAAAGAATCAGATAAGCTTGGATCTAAATCACTGTCACACTAAGTGGCTGAGTAAGTTTGGGCACATCAACGAACTGCTCTTAATGTCACTGTTCTTATTTGTAAGATGAATACAATGGAGCACAGTAAGTAGCTACAGTTGGGAAGACAGGAAATACTGAACTGAAAGTTAGGCTTCGAGCCTACCGCCTAGCCCATAGCAGGTGCTCAATAAATGAGTAATAGGAAAATGATGTAGTCAAGACATTTTATTTATCCTGAAGTGTGATGCAGGAGATGAGGGCAATATAGTGTTTATATGAGAAATTACCCATTGTGACCTTTAGGGAACCCATGCCATCCTACCTCCCTTCTTTCTTTTTTTTTATAGAGACAGCCAGTGAGAGAGGGAACACAAGCAGGGGGAGCGGGAGAGGAAGAAGCAGGCTCATAGCGGAAGAGCCTGATGTGGGGCTCGATCCCATAACGCCGGGATCACGCCCTGAGCCGAAGGCAGACGCTTAACCGCTGTGCCACCCAGGCGCCCCCATCCTACCTCCCTTCTAAAATAATATTTTGTAGCCCCCAACACTTCTGAGATGGCGTTAGTATCTGACCACTCTGTTCCTAGTTTGTGGGGAAGATGGTTTTGCGCAGTATGGTAATTACCAAGAGGGGGGTAGAATTAAAGAAGAAAGGCAGGGACAGGAAGTTCTTGGTTTTGCCATTCTAGAACCTTCTTTCCCCATTCCCACTTTGAACAGAACAGGCTTCTGACATGAGACTACAATGATTATGATATAATGGGTTCGTAAAACATGCATTGGAGATAGATTAAAATGCGTGTGAGGATCTCCTCTCCCATTTTCCTCTTGAAGCAGGTTTCTTTGTCTCCTGCAGCCATGCTCAAGCTGAGCTTGTCAGCAGCAGCAGAGAAAGATTTGTGATCTGAATCTCAGGCTTGAAGTTGTTTACTGTTGAGTATATTCAGGCATCACTGCATTTTCTTCTCTCTTTAATACGCTACTGGCAGTCGTATGGCTTAAAGTATCTCTGTCCAAATGGAAGCTTTTTTTTTGCTTTGTTCTCTATTCCCTCTGCCTCAGACACATGGCCACCTGGCATATGCTGTGTGTTCTCTGTGCAGAGACTGCCAGCACGCAAACAAAGCCCGGGTGGACATGCATGGCCAGAGCAGGCACGATGGCTGTGAACTCAGTCAAACCGCTGGTCATTCCGTCAAAAATTCAGATCAAATGGTTTCTTTGACTGAATTAACCACATGAACAGTATATCTGTCATGTATAGACACAGAAAAGAACAGTAGTAATTCCCAAGTTTCTTTTCAATGCCTCCATCTCTGAAAGACAATTCCCTAACAATTTTGATTTTTTTAAAAAATTCAAACTAGATCATTATTGGCTGAATGCACTCCAGTTGCTTTATAATTTGTGGAGGAAAGAGGGAGAAAAGCCAAAGTACTTGGTTTACAAGATAGTCCCCATATCTCCCTAGAAATTACAAGGATTTTTAGAAAGCTTTGTAATAGCTATTCTAGACATAACAGGCAGTATTTAGGACTGGTATAGTTGAGGAGGTAATTTCTCTATATGTCTAAATTATAATATAAATCATTTGGAAAGAAAAGGGAACAAACTTGCGTTTTTTTAAAGTGGTAGCCACACATATTTTTGGCATTCCTTTTCTCTCGAGGTGATACTTTATACCGCACAGCTTGTTTTCCACAAAGAGAAAACATAATAAAGAGGGCATAAAAGATTCAGTGTCTTAATTCCCTTGGTTTTCTAAATTTACATTTCACTATTTGAAAGATAAATACAGTACTTTTTTGGAGCTTTAGATGGATGCGCAAGTGTTGCTATTTTTGCTAAGAATAATTTGTTGGCAAACATGGTACATCTCACTAAGTTTAGCATAAACCAGTGTATTTACTGTGACAATAAGACAGTGCTTCCTCAAGCTGGCACGGTTTGGTTTTTTTTCTTCCATGTGCAGTCAGATTAAACAGCAGGGGCCATTGAACTATGTAAGAACATTGAAGCTAAGTGCTATAGTCTCAGGTCTTTGGAAGGCACACGGTAGATACTTGAGCACTCAGAAGAAAACGGCTGACAGGTAACTCTAACATAGCCCTGGCCCTTCCATGGCCCAGGCAATGCAAATTTCAAAGAAAACAGTCAAATGCCATAGATGACAGCAGCTGTAGTAAGAGGTTGCATTAAGTATCCATCTGTGGTCAGATCAATTCAATTTTGTTGATTACCGGAAATTGACCCCACACTCTGTTGAGTGGTGGGGTTTCAAAAGAGATAATGAATGACCCTACCTTCAGTAAGCTTGTCTGGCTGATGCAAAGAAAGGAAATTAATGGTACCAGGTAAGAGATAAACGATCCCTAATCAGTGGGAATTTTGACTCATCTCTTTCTGTTCTGACTTCTCCCTTTCCCTTATCACCATTTTCTCTAGCCAGATACTGAATTATGCAGATTGCCTCTCCTAGAATTTTATATACTCTGAATTACAGTCATCCAAATTCAGGTTGTCAAAACCCTTCTACATTTTGTCAACATCCTACTATTTCATTTCTTGGCTTTAAATTTGTCCAAATATCTATGTCAGTGTCTATATCTGCATCTGTATCTATAGCTATGGCTATTGCAGTACCCTTTAAAATATATATGTATTTTTTTTTCAAGAGAAAAACAATTGTCTGTGAATTTCCACAATATCTTCCCTGAGCTGACTTTCCTATTCAATTTATTAAAGCTCCTTTTCCTGACAGAATAATGTGTGATTGTGTGTGTGTGTGTGAAGACAATAATCCTTAAACATATCTACACTTCGTAGGGAAAAAACCATGAATTTGTACTCTTTAGCCAGATATTCATGACCTTTACCAAGGTATCTTCCACGCTGACTTTTCTATCTTATTTATTACAGTTCTTTACCTTGCACCCATTTTCTATTCAGATCGAATCCTCACACACAGGAGATATTTTTTTCAGCTTCTTCTTATTGATCATGAAGTTCCCTAACCTAAGTGTTTCCTCCCCTCCACTTCCACGTTTATAAATTCTGTGCATTCTTTTATGTTTGTGTCAAGTACACCTTATACCGTGAAGTCTCTCCTGATTTTCTCAGCTTGATCTACTCTCTATCAACTAAGGTATAACTATTGTAGTATTTTCCACATGCTATTTTGATTTATTGCTTTATAATTGTGTTTTTAATTCAATATTTGTCAAGAATTTATTGTGTGTCCAGTATTTCAGCAAGAGCTTGGGATATGAAGGTGGAAAAAAGCCCTCAGACTGCCTCTCCCCTCAAGATATTCATAATCTAGTAGTGAGACAGTCATAAGAACAAATACAGTAGGCTCTGAATCTCTACAACAACAGATGCTATTGTATACATTTATGGCTAAATTATTATCTGAGGCATTGTGAAATATATGACAAAGGAAAAAAATGCTTGGACTGAGAATGAAGGATGAACAAAAGTTCACAGTGAGCCACATAGGGTTTAGAGTGGGGTGGCATAGGGCATTCCAGACAGATGAACAAGTGCAAAGGCACATGCTTAATCACATATTTGAGGACAACTAAATAATTCCAAATGACCAGGATTTAAGTTGCATGGAGGGAAGAACTGAGGAGTGAGATGAAAAAGGCTTACCTTCAATACACAAGAGTTTGGAACTCAGCTTGTAGGTGAATGATGAGGAATATGTCAGATGCCCATACTGGAAATGTCATTTTGAAGAAGGTATGGGATAAGGGGAACTGATTAGGCAGTTATTTAGAGGTTAAAATGAGGTTAGTTTTTGAGCTACGACATAGGTAGCAGGGATAGAGAGGTAAAGACAGAAAAAGGGATTAGGAAGGTTGCTCTGTATCTGTGTTGAGAGGTGTCATTTCTAAAACAGGAAATGCATGAGAAGGCACAGGTTTGGCCCAAGTGAGAATGATGATGACTCCAGATTGGGTGAGTTTACTTTTCACTGTAATTGATGTAGAGTTATTACCTCTGCTCATAGACTATTAGGTCCTTCAGGGGAGGATCTGTAGCTTTTTCTTCTAGACCTTTCCACTGTACATCTTCCAGAGTCTTGAATTTAGCAGTTGAATTGGAAATACGTAGACCCTGGAGAGGTTCTGTAGGTCTCAGAGATAGGTCTGGTTTGGCTGGTTAAGGCCCCTCAGTTCTACAAGAGATCACTTCTGCAACTTCAAAGGCAAAGAAATTTCAAGCAACTATTCCCTTCTGCCCTAGGAACTCAGTGATGGGCACAAAGTTCTTCCAAGCAAAATGTGTTCTCTTTCAGACAGTGTGGAATCCCCAGAAGCCTTTTGCTAATTCATGGGTCCTGTGAAATAAGAGCAGTTGGTTGCTGATCAGCTAAGATTTTGCTAAGCCAGCTCATCAATTTCTAAATCCCAGATCCCAGGAAGTACTGAGTGGTTTTAAGTGATAAAAAATATTGATGTACCAATGTCTCAAAGGTTATATCAGCTATGGTTATACTGGAGTAGCCAGATTTAATCTAAATATTCCTTGAAAACATACATCATGAACATTTCCTGCATAAATATATTTTGATCAATGAAACCAGGAAAATTTTTTTATTGAGGTGGAAAATAAGGAAGCGTTAGGGGCATATCTGGTACAATATGTTTTTCAGTTTGTGTCTATCTCAGACTAACATCATGATTCATTTATGAATTGAATATAATATGTAATATTTTAAAACTCAGATCAACTTTTCTTGTGTTTGCTTCTGGTCTATTTTGGAAAATGACTGATTTTGTTTCTTATATCAACTCCTGTCCAGTTTTAGTAACACTGTTAAATAATGTTTTAGTTTTAGCTATTTCTTAGTAATGAAAACACCAGTTTTTGAATTGGTGGGATTTCAATTTCCCAAGAACAACTAATTCAAGTAATGCTCTTTAAAGCATTTTTTCCCTAACGCAAAGCTATTTATCCAAATAAAGATATTTTCTAGTTCAATTTTCTGACCTCTCTGAATACTGGGAGCAGGAAAAAGAAAAATGTAATTGAGCAAATTGAGGCTTTTTTTTTCCTTTAGTTTTTCTGAAATTCTTACATAAACTTGAGAGGACAAATAATTTGCCAAATCATTATTGCAGTATTTCATTTTTTAGACTTGTTTGAAATAACATGATACATTATTCTTGTTTGGATATAGTTGTCATAGGTTTTTACACATGAATAAGATGGTAATTTAACACAATAAAAAAAGAATGGGGGAAAATATGAAGAGAATATTTAGATACATTCTATGTATCTTTTATGTGATACATACAAACACGAATAAGTTCTACAATGGAAATTAGTCAAAGAGTAAGAGTAGGAAATTCAAAACAGGTGATATCTATGATAATTGAGGATAATTAGGACAGAATTCCTTCAGGGAGCACAGCCCAAATTTCTGTTGGCTCATGTGCTAAATCAGCTATGTCAGACCTATGAAGAAGTGAGATGCAGTTTTATTGCCCTTGTTTTGAATCTTGTTTCGATTAACATTGATCCCTCCCTGGCTAAAATGTTCAGTTATGCCACTCGGATTTTAGGAAGTTATGCAGTTTTATAGGAGATACTGATGAAAAAATCACCAAACACATACTTTACTGTATGGGGAATAAAACTAGTGTATCAACTTGTAATTATGTAAGAGTAGGAATATATGGGACCATTTCTTTAGGAAATGCTGATTGTAACTTCAGTACAAGATTTGAAACTTGTTTTATCATTTCCTAGACAAGAGAACCACAGTTTCAGGAAAGTCCCCATGGAAAACAAAGAAAATATTTAGACAATGGAAAAAGAAGCACAGTAAGGCATTACCAAAATGGCACAGCAGCCATATTCCATGTTTCCAGAGGATATATAGAGATTGTACTGGAGGCTGTAGTCTAATTCTCAAGAAACTTCATTCAATCTGCATTTCGAGACAAAAGCTATTTATAAAAGTCACAGCCATCCTTCTCTTGCTATTAAGGGACATATCCAAGTATCAAATTCCTCCAGGATAGAAGACAAAAATACCATTATTATATTTTTGGCCATGCAAATATTTTCTCGTATAAATGGTATGATCTTATGCATAGGATATTTATTCTCTTTGGGAAGAGCTATTGACCTTGTAGATAGGAGAGATTTTGTATCCCTTTGCCTATTTTTCTTAATTGCTCTTTTGTATCAAGGCAGGAGAATTTAGAAGTGATCGTTCACTGAGAGGGCTGCACCTGACCTTCCACCTCATATTTTTGCTCATATCATGGGTGAGTCAAGGTAGAACCATATTTGAGCTCATATTTGTACAGAGCTGTGTAGTATGTGTTCTGGAAGTTATCAAGGAGGTGAGATCTTACTCTAAGGAGTTAATTCCATAGAATGCAGAGACAGGAGACAGAATTTAGGTACATAACTATAAGACTAACATAAATCATGCTACATCATGAATTGGCAATCCACTTAGAGGAAGAAATATTTCACCCACAGTTTTAATTGTGCTAAATTTTACAATGAACAGAACATTTCCTGTGGCTTACCCAAAGGCCACATCGCAATCTACAAAAGAGTAAAAAGGTACATTTTGTAAATTTAAATATATATATTGAAATGTAATCATGATTTTATTATGATGATAAGGCCTAAAAGGATTACTCGGTGTGCGTGTGTGTGTCTGTGTGTCTGTGTTTAGGGAACTATCCTGTTGTCACTGAGTTTTGAATCTCTTTGAAAAAGTGATACTTCTTGAGTTTTCTAATATTTATTCTTTACATGACTTGAATTACATAATTCTAGAATTGGGAAAACAGCTATTCATTATTTGTGTGCTGCAGGGAAGCTGAGGACAGGGTGCTGATAAACAGGTAGACTAATGGCTAGACTCCAAAACTATTTTCCTAGGCCACAGTTTGATGAACACTGTATTAAATCATAGACCCACAGAATAGTAAAGGAGGAAGGAATCTGAAGATCACCTAATCTAGTGCCACCTTTTTTCCCAGATCTGGAAAGGAAAAAAGTGTCTCATTCACAATCACAGGCAAGTTAGCAACTGAACCTGAACCCAAACCCAAATCTTCTGTCTCTTGGTCCAGTTTGTTTTTCCAAGTCATGCTAGTTCTCTGTTATATTTTAATTTTTTGGAAAGGTGCTATACCTGCATTGTTCAAAATTTATAAAAGGCAGAGTGAGAAGTGTATTTTTCACTCCTTGCCTATTTTACCTACTTCCCATCAACCCCTCTCTCAACACTCCCTTAATCAGGTAAACTCCTTCAAAACATTGCTCAAAATCACCTTCTCATTGAGGTTTCTCTTGCCTCCTCTACTTACAGAAAGCCGTTCCCTAGCACTCTTCTCTAATTTCTCCATAGAATCAATCATGTTCTACCATAGTGTATATTTTCCTTTTTTCACTTGCTGTTTATCTCTCCATGCTAGAAAACAAGACACACAGAAGGAAGAGTCTATTTCTTTAACTACTATATCCCCAGTGCTTGGTGAGGGTCCAATCAATATTTGCTGGGTTTAATCAAATTGAATGTGTGTCTAACTGCTAGTGTGTTTAGTACATTTATGCTTGAATAGTTTATAATTCCTGCCCTCTGAATAATGGTGTTATGCTAGTTAGGGCATGAATATTCATCTCTATTGTATCTTCATTGTGAACTGTACCTTACATGATTGTAAAGTTCCCCCTTTTGTACCACTTCATGTTTTCACCATGAGTTCCATCTTAGTTGATAATAAAATCACACCTCTGCTTCTTTTGATTGGCATTTGCATGGTACACTCTTGCCCATTTTTAAATTTTCATATTATCTTGTTACGTTTTCTATTCCCCTCCCCCCCCCCAGTGTTTTTGTGTACTTTCGCTCTTACCCATTTTGGTATATTTATGGGGTGTGTGTGTGTGTGTGGTATATGCTTGCACATGTATTTAATGTTTAGGAATATTTAAATTTTATTCCTATTGCTATAATTATAATTTTGACACCTCTTTTTTATTGATTTAGACAGTATCCATTAGTTTCCTATAATAATACAATTATTATTATGTTTTTAAAAAATTTTTAAAGATTTTATTTATTTGAGAGAGAGTGAGAGTAGGAGCCAGGAGGAGGGGCAGAGGGAGAGCTGGGAGCCTGATGTGGGGCTGGATCCCAGGACCCTGGGATTATGATCTGAGCTGAAGGCAGACGCTTAACTGATTGAGCCACCCAAGCATCCCCTATAATAATAAACTTAGTACATTTTTCACTCTCTTCCAACATTTGATTATCCACTTTACTCTTGACTTTCATACTATTAAATATACCTAAACTTATATTATTTGACTTGCCAAATTTAAATGATACATTTAGCTTTCATGTATTTTAGATGAGACAATCAGAAAAATTTTCTATATGGCCAATTCAGTTTTTATATTCCCTAATGAATGTTTGTGTCATATTTATTACAAGACGTTGAAAAAATGGTGAGAAAATAAACTATTATACAAATTTGGGAAATTGATAACCCCTATATATTTATTTCCTATTGCTACTGTAACAAATTACCACAGACTTAGTGACTTAAACAACCCAAATTTATTATCTTACAGTTCTGCCAGTCAGAAGTCCACAATCAATCTCACTAAAGTCAAGATTTTGGTAGGGTTGGCTCCTAAGGGCAGCTCTGTGGGAGAATCTGTTCCCTTGCCTTCTTTAGCTTCTCGAGCCTGCCTACATTTCTGGGCTATGGCCCCCTTCTCCATTTTCAGAGCCAGAAGGCTATTATCTTCAAATCTCTCTCTGCTTCTGTTATCACACCACCTTTTCTAACTCTTATCTTCCTGCTTCCATATTATAAGGACCCTCATGGCTACTTTTGGGCATACCTAGATGACCTGGCCTAATCTCGCCATTTCAAGATCCCTAATTTAATCACATCTGCAAAGACCCTTTGCCTCTATAACATAAAATATTCCCAAGTCCTAGGATTAGGATGTGGACATCTTTGACAGGGCATTATTCAACCTAACGTTAAATAATGTTAGACAGTGGCAAAATATTTGGTAAAACTGTCCCTTACCATAAATTGAAAATTTTTAAGCGGACCAAAAGATCTTGTGATCCCAGGCCAAAAGGAAGGTTGGGCAAGTTGGTTTCAGGCAGAATGTCAGAAACATATTTTGGTTACTTTAAGCTACATACAAAAAAATACTACAAGAAAGAGATGAGTTCAGAAAAGCGAGGGCTTTTTTTCTTTTTTTAATTTAACCTTTTTTAAAAAAATTGAGGTACAATGGACATGTCATTTTGTATTATTTCTGTGTAGTACAACACATTGATTCAATATTTGTATGTATTGCAAAATGATCACCACAGAAACTCTAGTTAATGTATCACCTTACATAGTTAGAAATTTTTTCTTGTGATGAGAACTTTTATACTCTTAGCAACTTCCAAATATGCAATATGATGTTATTTCCTATAGTCACCATGCTGTACATTACATCTCCAGGACACTTACTCTATACTTGATCCCCTTCATCCATTTCAGGAGGGGTTTTTTCAAAGCTAAGACTCAAGAAGCCTCACATATTTCTTAAGCCTCTGCCACAAGCATAAAATCATGCCTGACTAGCTAGTCCACTGTCCCCAAAAAGTCTTATGGAGAAGATTTGGACCCATAGACTTTCTTTCTGAAGCAGCACTGTCTCAGCCAAACTGCAGATTCTTGCAAATTAAAGATTATTGTCTTAACCACTGATTTTTTACATCGTAGTGACAATGCACAAATATATATTTGCCTATATATGTGTATTGGTATTACAAATATTATATTTTACATATTTATATTTTATTTTTCATCTATAAATGATATTCTTTGGTTCCCAGATATATCAGAAGAGACCATCAAGAAATTCTCCTTCCGGTCTTTCCTTACCTTCTCTTTCCTATTTATTATTATTTTTTTCTTGTCAGGGAATATACCTTTGCCTAGTCCGACTTTAACCGTAATCTTTGCATTTGTTCTGCAGTTAAATATATTCAGTGTTTTCTTCCAGTTATCTTGTCATGTTTTCACCAGCCTTTCCTTAATTAGCCAGTCTCTTCCTCTGGCGGTTTTCTTAAAAATATCTTTTGGGAGTAAAATTTCATGTTTCTTGCACGTTTAAAATAATTATCTGCAACTTTCATAGTTCAGTATGGCTCATCTGAATGTCAAATCCGTGGTTCATGCTTTCTCTCTGTAAGTATATTTTAGGTAACTTCCAGTGTGGAAAGTTATGTGGAGAGATTTGAGACCAGCCTGATTTGTTTTTCCCTTTACAAGCGTTGTGAGACTTGTGCTGGTTTCTGTATCTTCAATGTCCAATGTTCTCAACGGACTATGTCTTGGCCTGTGCTAGGTCAATTTTTTATGATACACAGTGTTCCTTTTTGTTATGAAAAGACAAATCCTCTTTCATGATTTTTTTTTACTGTGGTAAAATATACATAACATAAATTTTTATCATTTTAACCATTTTTAAGTGTACAGTTCAGTAGCAATAAGTACATTTACATTGTTGTGCAGCCATCACCACCACCCAATTCCAGAATTTTTTCATCTTCCCAAACTGGAACTCTGCACCCATTAAACAAAAATTTTCCTATTCCCTCCTTCCCTACCCTGACAACCCTAACCCACCACCCTACTTTCTGTGTATGAATTTGACTACCTTAGATATGTCACATAAGTAGAATCATACACTATTTTCCTTTTGTGATCTTTTATGAGTTTTATGAAATTATGCCTTTGAATATATTTTTCTGGTTTTTGTTGAACGTATTTTTCTGGTTTTTGTTTTGTTTTGTTTTGTTTTGTTTTGTTTTGTTTTCCCCAAAGGGACTTCATCAGGGACTCTATCTGTATATTGGAGGGACCTCTATCTAATTTAAATAGCTAATATTTTAGGTTGTTTTTAACTCTTGAATGTTTCATTTTTCACTTGTCTATTCTCTATTTTAATTTTTACTTTTTTTTTTCCTTTTTCTTTGTGGCCTTCATATTTCCCCTTATTTTACAATGATCTTTTTCTACTTCTTCTCTGAAGATAGTTCATTTCAAATCCAAATTTTCTTTTACCTGAGTTCTTTATTTGTGTTTCCAGTCTAATGTTATAAAGGCTCTTGTTTCATGAGGTTTTGGTTTTTTTTTTCAATTCACGCTGAAATAGTTGTTCACAATTTCTGTAGGCATCATAGCGATGTGTTTACTCTGTGGTATGCTTTATGCTTTACTTTCTATATTATTTTTGTATAGATGCTCTTCCAGTTCCTTTTGTATTACTCATCACTGAATGAGTTGAAGTTTTTCTGGACAAGCTATTATCAGAAAGTTTCTGTAGGGTTAGATATTCCAGAGTATTCTTTAAAATTTCAAAATCCAGATTATCTCCCTTCTGCTGACAACTGTCTTTTTTTTTTTTAAGATCTTATTTATTTATTTGAGAGAGAGAGAAAGCATGAACAAGGAGGCAGGGAGAAGCAGGTTGCCTGAGAGCAGGGAGCCCAATGCAGGGCTCAATCCCAGGACCCTGGGATCATGACCTGAGCTGAAGGCAGACGCTTAACAGACTGAGCCACCAAAGCGACCCCTGACAAATATCTTTCTAGACTACTTTTTGCAAAAAATTTCTTTCCCGGGAAATTTTTGTTAGTTCTCTCTCCTCTGCTTCTCTCATCCAAACCACTGCAGGTTGGGGTTGGTGGCAGGTTGGCCGTGAGTGTTGCTCAGACCTGTTCCCACTTCTGTTACCGCAAAGAATGGGTATACTTTCATAATTCGCAATGAGCCACTCACCTCAGGAAATATACTTTTGCTGAGACTTTCTGATATATGCTGCCACTAAGCACTTCTATAACTCCCATATTATTCTCTGCAATTTCTTCTGTGTAGCTTATCCTCAATATGTACATTTCAATTTCACTTCCTAGTTTCTCTGCAAATGCAGGTATAGGGGTCTTTATTGTCATTGTGGCTTTTGCATGGTTTCTAGGAGGAGAAAGGGAACTTATGTGCTGACTTATAAGGGAGATTCCCTTAATCATTCCTTAGCTGAGCTCCAAAAAGTAATATGTTTCAAATTAGAAAATAAATAGCTTTCATATTTTATTATACAGTACATGATGTTAGGTTCCACGACATTATTTGTAGTGAACTTCATGGATCACTTCTAATATTACCTTTGTATTTATCTTTTTCATTTATTTCTGTCTTTCTCAGAGTGTTTATTACAATATCTGTCACACGATTAGTGCTTAACCGATATTTCTTGGAATCTAATGGATGACCGAATAGTGAATATTACATATCAAAATGATGATTAATTTTTTATGCTCATCTTACACAAAATATGAGAAATTCTCTACCTCCCCAAGAAAATTTTGTCTACTCAATTAGTAGGTAAATTTCCCTAGCCAGTCAACACTGTATCTACCCAAGTATTTAATTGATTTTTGTTTAAATATATTTTAAAATACAATCATTGATAGACCGCAAATTTAGTCAACAGTAGTGCTGACATGTAAGGATAACTATGAGAAGTGCATTTACCTCACCATAGAAATTTAATTTGAAATGTGGATAAACCAAACAATGGTATAACAAATGTTTTATAATTGTATCTGAATCTGAGAATTAGCATAATCATTTATTTACAGCATTTGCATTTATCTGTTCCTTTTCATCTAGTTCAGTAGTTTACATGGTTTCGCACTATGGAAATGAGCTGATCAATAAAGAATTGAAACTGATATTTTCTTAGTAGAGGACACTACATGCCCTTTACATGGACTTTTTCCCAGCAGTTCAATGATTGTTTGTTTCAACTTTCTTAGTTTTCTTGTTCTATCTTTATGTAACATTTAAATTGACATGATATTAGAGAGGCAATTTGTGTAATTACAAAGACTTTTCTAATCTCTGGATTTTTACTGATATATAATCTTCTCAAGATGAAATAAAAGCCCTTGGTTAGTATGCTGGGTAAGAAGATATCAACTTTCAATTAAAATCCCGTGTAAAGTAACCCTACTGAGCATGAACACTGTATTTTGTGTTAATTATCTTAATTTAATTGCTTTTTATTAATCTTGACACTTAAATGATGTATCTGCAATGAATTTTTAAAGAAGCTTTGCAGAGGTTTATCATCACTCCCCTCATCTTGAATTTGATTATAATAAATACGAAATGTAAAAGTATTTTACATTCTTCACCTTTGCATATTTTCTTCAAAAAATTTCAATTTCCATTTCTTAAGAATATAAGGATCAGGGGAAACAGGCTGCCATGTTGTCAGCAGTCCTGTGGGGAGGCCTTGGTAGCCTGGTAAAGAAATGAGGCCCTCCATTCAGCAAACTGCAAGGTCTTGAAGCTTCCTGGAACCACTAGAGCGAGCTTCGAAGCAGATGTTTTGAGTCCCAGTTGAGTTCCGAGATGCAGCCTTCACCAGCTTGACAGCAACCTCAAGAGAGACCTTGAGCCAGAGGCACACAAATTGTGTCCAGATTCCTGACCTACAGAGGCTATAATGTAATAAATGTTTTGTTGTTTTAAGGTGCTGGGTTTAGGAGTAATTTGTTATGTAGCAGTAGACAATATAATTTCCAATAACCTCAACCCCCCTAAACCAGGTAATTTTTCTGATACGAGATTACTAAGCTAACTTTCTAGAGGCCATAGACAAGTGTTGTTTCACAAATATAAGATTCAATGGATCATCTATTCCCAACATTCACATTTAAAAGCATATTTTCGAACATAAATTTTGGAAGTTAGTAAAATGGAAGGAAAAAGCCTCTTTTATAGCACTTGAGATTATTATGAACTATTTCAGAAGAATATATATACATATATATTTTTCCACTGATTTGCAGCTGGTTTCAGAGTTGTATCAATGTTTATTTTCAGCTCTATTTTTTTTTAAATCTCCAGATCCATGCATATAGCTACCTACTCAACATCTCCACATGAATGCTTTAAAGTTATCTCAAATTTAACATGCGTATAACGAATATGATTATAATGTGATCTTTTCCTTTTCCAAACCTGCTTGTTTCCTCCCTTAGTGAATAGTCTCATCATGCCTCCATTTTTGCACTCCAGGAAGTGGGGAGTTATCTCTGACAGTTTTTACATTAAGTAAGAGACGGGTTAATTTGGTGCAACAAATAGTAACTAATTTATCATAGGCTAGGTCACATAAGAACACATTTCTCTTTCACATGGTTTCTAAATAAGTGGTTCTGGGTTGTGGGACAGGCTTGCTATCTATCATCAGTATATGACTTCCATTTCTGGGTTCAAGGCAGTTTTTCCAGTGCTGACCATCTCTCAATGGAAAGAGAAAAAGGGAGGGGAATAAAACACATGACCAAACAGTAGCATGTGTCACTATTGCTCCCATGCCACTGGCCAGAGCTTAGTCACGAGAACACTGGCCCGAGTTTAGTCATGAGAACACAAACACAAGGAGTTGTAATTTGAGAAACGTAATCTCTAGCTGATTGGCCATGAGCCCAGCTACAATTGGAATGGACTAGCAAATCGTAGATTCTTAGGGCAGACTGCCTGGGTTCAAATCCCACTCACAAACTGTGTGATCTTTCATGACTTATTCTGCTTCTCTCTGTATCAGATTCCTCATTTGGGAAAGGTGAACGATCTCATCTACTTCAGAGAAAGATATTTGTAAAGTATTTAGAACTGTGCCTGGTACATGGTAAGTGTTTTTCAGTTGAAATATGTGTTAGTAAGCAGTAGATAATGGGTATTGGTGAACAGCGAGCACTTCAATTTCAATTCCTCTCGTTTATTCTCCATATTTAATCTATCACCAAATTTTGTTGATTTTTCTTCTTAAACTGTTTCCATGTCTACTGCAACCTCCTTGAATCTGCATTTCTCTCCCTGTATCCTGAAATATGCTCTTCCACACTGTAAGAAGATTCTTTTCATGCTGAAAACATGATCATTTCAGTCTCCATCCGTCGTTCTCCATGGTTTCTCAAAGCTTCTTCCTTTTTAGAATAAAGGAAGGAAAGAAGGACGGGAAGGAAGGAGGGGAAAAAGGAAGGATAAAAAGAGGGGAAGGAGGGAAAGAAGGGAGAGAGAGAGGGAGCTTATGTTTGCTAAGAATATATAGATTTTGAATAGGGACATTTACTTGATTTTAGTAACTGCAAGCCGTGGCAAAATAAAAATCACCAATTTTTGAAATACTTCCCACTATGAAGCAGTACCTGTGTCCTCTCCCCTCGAATCTGACAAGTTCAATGTGGCAGAAATGACAGTGTGCTAGTTTAGGGGAGCCTTAAGAAATTGGAAACTTCTAGCTTTTGTCTCTTAAAACACCCTCTTTCAAACCCTGAGCTACCATGGATGAAGTCTGACTTCCACCACCATTACGGAGAGGCTATGCTTAGGCGGTGTACTTCTAGCTGAACCCAATATTCTAGTCACCCCAATCAAGAAACCAGATATCTTGAACTATTTGGGCTGCTATGGCAGAATACCATAGAGAAGGTGGCTTAGAAACAAAGGAAATGTATTTCTCACGGTTCTGGAGGCTAGAAATTCCAAGATCAAGTTCCAAGCAGATTCAGTGTCTGGCCAGGATCCATTTTCTGGTTTATAGATGGCCATTTTCTCACTTTGTCCTCATATGGCAGAAGAGGCAAGGGAGCTCTCTGGGGTCTCTTTTATGAGAGCGCTGATCTCATTCATGAGGGCCTCAACCTCCTAACCTCATTACCTC
The DNA here is from genome assembly GCF_002007445.2 of Ailuropoda melanoleuca. Classification (NCBI taxonomy): domain Eukaryota; kingdom Metazoa; phylum Chordata; class Mammalia; order Carnivora; family Ursidae; genus Ailuropoda; species Ailuropoda melanoleuca. The sequence goes on from NC_048218.1 coordinate 25,280,981, forward strand.
ACAAATACCTCATCTCCAAATACCATATTATTGAGGGTTAGGATTTCAACATATGAATTTTGAAGGGACACACACATCCAGTTTATGGCACTAGACATGTGAGTGAAGCTGTCCTGTGCCTTCCAGACAAGCCCATCAGCCAGCCAACCTTAGTACTGGTGACCTTAGTCAACACCATAGGTGACAGAAGAATCATTCAGCTGAGCATTGACTAAATGCTTGGCTCACAAATTGTGAGGTATTATAAAATGATTGTTGTTTTCAGCTGCAAAGTTTCAGAGTTATTTGCTAAGTAGCAATAGCTAACAGGAACCTAATAGAAAACAGGATTTCTCAGAACTATCCTGAAACCTCTAATTATTGTAAAATAACAGTAGGTCAAAATTCACCTAAATTTACTAAACATGTATAGTAGGAACCACTAAGATAATAAAAGAATATAATCGTTTAGCTCCCCATTTTTTTCCCTCTGGAAAAATCTCTCCTAAACCCTTATTCTGAAGTGCGTTGATGGCAAGTTTGGTAACTACATCTTTTGCCTATAGGTTTGCCTACAGGTTTTCCTCATTGTTTCCAAATTCAATACAGCTTTATTTTAAATACACATCAGAGTGAACACCTTGAAAAATGTCCATCCAGAAGAGAGTCAGAGAAAGATGGAGGAAATGAAATAAAAGCTAGAGAGACAAAAATGTCTGGAAGTTAACGTATAGACTGCTTTATGCTACCTTAAGCTCTAATAGAGGCTTCTATTTGCCTCAGCTTCCAAAGTTTAACCAATTTCATCTTATCTAATTTTTTTTTTAATCTTTGAGGAAAAATTATCCTAACACTTGAATGTTTTTAATATTTTTCCAATGAAGAGCTAAGTTCTACTTGAAGGATACCAAAGTGTTTAATGTTGAAAACTAGTTAGGTCAAAGATTTTTTTCATGGAGTTTTCTTCAGGAAGTGAGATTTCAAATCAACTAGAATCTTTGCAGTATCTGAGTCTGTGTATTGTACTCCACTGACAAGACGCTCTAGTGCCCTTAAGAATTCTCTGATGCTCATCCAAACAGACGGTTCACTTCAGTATCTCTGGAAATTCAAGTATTTATATAACTTTCCTTCCTAATTGTCCCTCATAAGTTTAGGGTTTTTTTTTTTTTTTCACATAATCACCAAAATTATCGCCTGAATAATCATGGACAATTCCTTTCTCAGTGGCATAAAAGAACCTAACATTTAACATTTGTGAGGGCAAACTAATTTTTTGACTCACAAGTATATTGTAAATTTTTATCTTACAGTACTCATCCTTAAGGTATTCTTTTTTTTTTTTAATCTCTTCTTCATTTCCTTTCCACTATTTCCTGAATTTCCAATAGCTTTTTTTTTTTTTGGTCATTTCTTTGCATTTTAAACAACTTTATTTATGAATCTAGTGAGCAAGCATAGGGCCTGTAACCAAAGGACACAGTATCTGGTTCTCTTTCAAACAGACAAGAAAATATTTCTCTTTGGAATGATCAAAGGGCCAGGACAGTTGGCAACTTTCAAAGCATGATTATGGGTTAAACATTATCCTCTTCTTTCTAAGGCCAACTGCCGAAAGAATTCTTTGGCTAAGAAAGAGTCTCACTTTTTTTGGATGAGGTTTATGTTTTTATTTTATTTATCTGGACAGTTATAAAATGCACTTCTTTCTTGTGGTTCACAAATAATAAATTTCCAATATATATGTCAATGATAGAATGAAAACATTAAAATTCATAGTACATTTTCCAGGAACCAAATAGTTGGCATTCTGCTAAGGTATCCACAGTTAGAACCCACAACTGAAAGGTCTGTGGTGATTCCCAACCAACAGCAAGTGCTAGCAGGTTTTCCCTCCAACGTCTCTCGTAAAAGATCTAGGCACTCCATAATTGCAAATTCTTGCCTCCCTTCTAACAAAAGTATCTGGAAAGCACCAGAATAGCACCTACAGCAAAAATAGTCACCCATCTAATTTATATGAAAAAACAAAACAAAACAAAACCTCCTAGTAAGCTTCTAAATGAGTAAGCTACATTTCGTCTTCAATAGGTAGATGACTTCCTTCTTCTCTTAGCTTCCTGGTAATATTTTACCTCCTTTCAGAAATCAGGGACACACTCATGCATGAGGAAAAAGGAAAAAAGCACCCCATATTTAATTCTAATTTGGCTGGTTTTTTTGCTAAAGAAATTTTGTAAGGAGGGCATGTATTGCAATGAGCAGTTGGGTGTTATACGCAAACAATGAAGCATGGAACACTACATCAGAAACTAATGAAGTATTGTATGGTGACTAACATAACATAATAAAAAAAATTTTTAAATAAAAAATAAATAAATAAATTTTGAAAAAGCAATAGAGAATAAAGGTAGGTAGGCCTGGAATTATTGTGCTACCGAAATTCATTTACAATGGTTAGATAGCATTTAACTCACTTTGTGCCTGTTAAGAAAAATAAGTATTAGTTGCTTGCTTAAGAAGGCATTTTGGTCAAATAGCAAAACTTACCATGTTCCCACTATGTGCAAAACCTAGGCTTTGAAGCTATGGGAGCAACTTCTAGTTATAAAATAAATAATTTATGAGGATGAAAAGTACAGCATAAGGAGTATAGTTAATTGTATTATATTAACATTGTATAGATATGATAACCATACTTATCATAGAGAGCAATGTGTAATGTATAGAATTGTTGATTCCCTATGTTGTACACCTAACACTAACTTAATATGGTATGTCAACAATATTTCAATTAAAAAAATTCATAAAATAACCTATGGTCTTGATATATTTTAGAAGAGAAAAATCTCTGTAGATGATAGTATTTAGGAAAGGTCTTGCATTGTTGAGTTTTCTCAAAGACAGGAGTAGAAGAAAACAAAGACATCAGTTGCTTTTAACTTGGATTTATGTCTTTGGAGTCAGAATGACTTGAAATCAAATGCTGGGTAAGCCCATGGCAGCTGGCATTGCCACGAGGCTTGTTTCTTAATTTCTCTAAGCCTCTTCTTACCTCTATAATGGGGATCAAAGAACATATTTCTCAGGGTGACCATGAATATTATATTACTGGAGTAAAACAAATTCTGAACAACATGGTTTACATTACTTAACTAGGATTTTAAGTTATAGAAACCTTATTTTACTGAACTGGAACTGACAACACCTTAGTAAAAATTTAATAGCTAACATCAGAATGGAAGTGTCCTTAAAGTGACATTTCCCCAAACAGAACTTCTGCCAAGCTTAAACCACCAAGTTATTGAAAAAAAGATACCGTTGGCTAATCATACTAAAATTTAACACCAAAACCTGAGAAAATGTTTCAAGATGATTGGGTTTTATCTGAATGTTTAGTGGAGCAATTTACAGCTACCACGGAGTGCTCAATTGGAGACACAGGTAAGCAGTGCCCAGTGCCTGCCAATGACAGATGTTTGTAATCAAACCAAGCTAAGTGCAACTTTCTGAATTTCCTGGATTTACGTTATTTGAAAAAAAAATAAAAACATCCATCTGAAACCTTGTTAAATGTGGATTTATTTGGAGTGATATGAAAGGGCCAACAAAATGTAACGTAACTATAACATTGTAATTTGAATAAGTTAGAGCTCAGTTGTGCCTGGATCTTTTGTATATTGGCACTTAAAATTGCAAGTGATATTGTAAACTTCTTATAGGATATATAAAACATTGTTCTACATAATCTTCAGAGGTGAGTGTTTCCAATTGTCTGATATGTTTCTTCTTGATTATCCTTAAACTAAACTTGTTGCACTTCAACTTCAGTTATAAGATTAGTAAAAACAGACGGTATTAAATATCTGCGTCTCTATGTTCAAACTCTTTTAAAGGATTACAACTCAATACTGGAACACCCTGTGATAAAATAATATTAATAAGAGCAACAACAACAGGAAAAGCAAAATACAAAAGAAATAGTGGACTTGATTTATAAAAATAAGTTTCTTTGTATTCAGTACACTACCTTGCAATGGGAAGTGGCTGGGAGTGTTTTTTCAGGGAGCATGTTCCTACTAAAAAAATGATAGCTAGCAAATTTATCTGGCCTTTCACCTAAGAATCACTCTATGCTCCTTTAGCCAGTGGTCAGAAAGAAATAATATGTAAGCATTATTCAGTAACAGCGTATTCTACCCATGTATCCTTATCTAATTATAATCCTTATTATCATACTACTTTTCCCCAAAGCTAGAGGGGGATTAGAAACAGGGAAAGGGGAGGAGGATGACTAATGGACCATAGAAGTTTCTTTATGGTTTACTTAAATAAAATCTAATCTTACACCCCCAAAATTAAGGTTTCCATATCTTTGGGGAATACTGTCATTGAAACACATAGCTTAGAGTGACAATATATAGCGTGGGAGAGAGAAAAAAAAATCACTGAGATCAAGAAGATAAGAATAAATTTTTAAATCTCATTAGGAAAAAGAAAGCAAATGACNTTTCCATATCTTTGGGGAATACTGTCACTGAAACACATAGCTTAGAGTGACAATATATAGCGTGGGAAAGAGAAAAAAAATCACTGAGATCAAGAAGATAAGAATAAATTTTTAAATCTCATTAGGAAAAAGAAAGCAAATGACATAGAGAAACATCAGTGTATGACTTTAAAACTATTACCAAATAAAGCACACTGCTTCTAAAATTACCAACCCACCAATTTAGCATCAAGATGTTGGTCTGTTGCATAATAGTCTCCTGAAAGATGTATATAGTTTTTTAATGATACCTGCTAAAAACAGAAAAAGAGATTTGTCTAAAGTAGATTTCCAAACATTGTAGAGTTCTAATGGTGATAAGTTGATTGTCAAAAGTTTGATTTTGGCCAAAAGGAAATAAATTTTTAAAGCTTTGATTTGATAGTTAAATTCAAACCATGGTTGGGTCAACATTAAGCACATAAAATGTAGTTGTAATATAATGAAGAAAATGACTAATGAGATGTGTACATATTTTATTAATTTCAAAATAAGTGGTAATGTTGAACTACAAAGGTAGTCTTTTATAAATTATATTCAAATCTGCCTATAAGGCATAGATATAAACTTATCTGTGTCTGTGTAAGGATAGATGTTGGGAAAAGTGACGAAGCAAACTAATTTCCAGAAAACGTAGAAAATCAAGTCAGGAAATGATCACCACTAGTGGTCACACATAATAATCAGTTGGGAAAAGGTCCAATCATGTGTAGCAAGGTGATGAATTGGCAATTTTATGAAGATGATGGCTGCATAGACTGTAATTAACCCACTATCCTCAAAGATGAAACTCCTGAATAAACACGATTATTGCAGGGAGATGTTAAGGGAGTTAAATAATGAACTGAAGTGGGCATCACTTAAGCAGCTGTTGATAAGTGTGGCAGTGACAAAAGGAGGCAGTGGAGAAAGAACCAGGGGTGGCAATGGAGAGAGAAGGGAGGGGCTACTAGATCTCTGGAAAGGATGAAAGCAGAATTCCTTCTAGCTCCGTGACCTCAGAAAGGCTTTAGGCTCCCTAGTGAGTCATGGAAGGAAGTCAGAGTAGATGGTGCTTCCATGCTTTTGTCTGGTTAGTAGGGAATATAGCTCACTATGTAAGGTATGAATGTGAAACAATCTTTATGGTAGAATTGATTTGGTAACAGTGGCTTGGAATTTTGTGAGGGTTTAATGCTTGGAAAAACATGGAAGAGGGTCAATGAGGTATTATTTATAAAACATTTACCTCTTTCCTCAATTCCTTGAACATAATAGATAATTCATGTTTGGTTCCCTTCCCTTTTATATATGTATAAATATGTGTATTTTTTGGTTATGTGTATATGTTCAGTTATATACATATTTAGTTTTAATATATATATATGTATTTAGTTTTATAAATATAGTTAGTTTTAAGCAAGTCACCTAATCTTATGATCCCTAAATTTCCTCACCTATAAAAAGTTTACTAATGGTGCCTTTTCTACGATAGAAATATGTGGCGATTTTTGAGTCATCTCTACTGTAATTAGAAATCACGAGTGAAAACACTTTGTGTTTAGCCCAGGAAAGATTCACTTTAAAGTTAGCATTGCTTCTATTGTATCTTTAAAGCGTCGTCTTGCCTCTGCAGGATTTTATATAACCCAAAGTGCAAGCAAAAAAGAAAAATAATGACCTAACTAGCAAAATAGAGTTTAAGCTTAGCTCCATTTCATTACGCTTAGGATTCTCTAAGAATAACAGACACCACAATAGTACAAAACTACCTCGACATTAAGAGATAATACAATATTCATTACTCTAGCTAAAATAATGCATAACAGACGCATTCAGCACTTTCTGTACTGGTTCACTTTCAATTTGGCTTATGGCTTTTGAACCATTGTTTATGTAAGTATACCAACTTCGAGGGAGATAATACATATTATTAATCATGATCAGTGTATCAGTGTAAGCCATCCACTTTTGAAAAGTCTAGTAGTGTTAGGCTTAGACATTTCAATTAAATTAACCATTTTGAGTTCTATCCTATAGCATAGTAATTATTTGAAATATCAAAAACAAACAAACTTAGCTTTATTTTAAATTACCCTTTTACTTTAAAAACAAAGAAACCAATTGGGGAAATTTCTGTTATCAACATCCTTTGGATCACTAGTTGAATGACAACCAGGATCCAGCTCTATTCAGATACAGTGTCATCTGATATCAAACATGAGGGGGAAAAAAACCCTCCAAATGATTTGACCCTTACTTCTCTCTCTAGCATACCAAAAGAAAGAAAATGATAATAGAATAAATAAGCATAGTCAAATGCGTAAAACATGTTGTTATTTTGCACAAATTGTGTCATTACAGACAGTAAATAATGATAACTCTTTCCTTCCTAAAATTAGAAAACTCAAGAATGAGCTGCCATAGCTTTTATAATTGTCACTTACAGAATACATTTTTTCAGTGACTACACAGATTCTGAAGCTTTAGATTGTTTTGAATGGGTTCTGAAATATCAAATACATCTAGATCTAGGTCCTATTTCTCAGCTGGGGAGAATAAAGAGGACGATAATAGGGTTTTTCCATTCTAAATTTGTTGTAGCCCACACGTTATCTGAACATCGCAGAGTGAAATGGAAGCAGGGAAGGGAGTTAAGATAAAGAGAATGGTCATGTTGGCCATGCTGGCAGGATAAGTGAGAATATAAATGGAAATGTTAGTAATTTTGACAACCAACAGTGCTTGGGAAAAAGAACCAGGAGTAGGGTGCAAAGCAGTTGAGCTCAGGCATTTCAGGACCCAAATCTATGATTCTGGGCTTTCTGTCTATGCTCAACCTAGTGCATCTTGCCAAGATTATGGTAGCTCCTCTTTTGAGTATCATTAAATCTGACTAGAGCTGGAACAATCAAAATTTTTGAAAATATGTAGAACTTAATATTCAGTGACAACTTGGAGGGCGTATTGTGCTCAGTTTATGAAAAAAACAAGAGGTGAAATTTAGAGGATATAGCATAATGGAGAAAAAGAAATTTAAGTAAAAATAGACAACATATAAGGTTCAGTGAGTGTTCTAGTGTCAGTATGAGTTTGATTCTTAAAGTGGTTAAGATTTTGCCACCCATTCCAAATATATGGACAAAGGTATAGAGTCATATAAATAATTTTTCAAGGAAAGGATAGTAGAAGATAATGTATATATGTTTAAATAAAACACTGAAAACTCTGGCAAGATTATGTTTGATTCTAAATTTTTGATTCTGAGTTTTTCTTTCTTTTATTGCAAAATTAATATCAGACCCTGGACTTCCACAAGGACTGTTTGTTTTTGTTCAGGAAACCTCAAATTCAGGACGGCTAATATGGCGTATAATTGTCCACATAAAATGGAATAGAGCATTATTGAAATGTTTAAATGATCCTTCAGAAACTTAATGAGAAATACTGCTTAGCTGATAATGTCAAATAGAAGTTCAAAACTCTTGGCTGAATTCAATTGAATCTCAGCAAAAGCGTTTGTTGGACAATCTCATTTATCTGCTTAAGTGGTTGCTTTTTTGCATACTGACCTTTATATTTATGACTCAGCAAAACTGAGCATGATAAAATGGCACTGGCCTCTAGAGTTTGTTTTTCAGTTTCTAAACCTCAAATATTAAATCGATGAATGCTCTGGCCCGCTGAAGGGCATTACATTTCAGAGACAGTTAAGGAAAATCCATTTTGTGTCTAACAAATCAGTTTCCACTCAAATTAAGCATTCTTTGGAAGATCTTATACTATGTAGTAAAAAAAAAAAAAGTGTTAAGAAATTATTTCCTGAGAGAGAGTTGGGGTAGCACTCAATTTATTAGCACAATGTTTATTTAGGTAATTTAATAAAATGATCTGGATAACATTGTATTTTGCTTCTGTATTCACAATTTTGTGTAGAAAAGCAAAGATATATATATGTATATGTAAATGTATATATAAATGCATATGTAATATGTATATACATACACACACAAAGTTGTGTCTTTACATATATACACACATATATATACATATCCACATACATACACACACGGATAGGTGGTAAGGTTCTATTTAAGTGATTTTTGTTGGATGTATTTTTTTTTTAATAACACATGTGGCTTCTGTCTATATATACTGTTAGGATGATGGAGAAATCTTAAGAAAGTTACCTAGTGTATTGTCACCTACCAGTATCATACCATTTATCCCAGATAGTTAACTACAATATCATAGACTATTAGAATTGAAAATAATCCTTGGGTCCTTTTCTCCTATCTAACCATTGAATGATCACTGTAACATTCTGAACAAAGTTTAAGCAAGTCTCTGTTTGAACATATCCAGTTTGGTTTTGAGGAGAATGCTCTGTCCAGGAGTCTGAGGTCCCGTCTTCAAGCCCCCAGCCTTCAGCCCTTTTTCTCCTCTGTAGAAAGAGTGTGCTGGAGAGACAATGACTAAGATCTTGTCTGACTTGGATTTTATGAATATCTCACTCTCCGAGAGCCAGAGAATCTATTCAGACTCTGTACTGTTCTTGCTGTTAGGATATTCCTTGCGTTCAGCTCAAACTTAGCCCTGTGTCCTGTCAGCATCCATTCTCTGAGTTATCCTTAGTCTTCAGAGTCTCAGTTACAATCTAAATCCTCACACTACTCAGGAACAAGTTCTAAATTCTAAAACTCTTTAAGAACCACAACATTCTTATCTATGTGTAACAATACTCTTTTGATGGAAGTGAAGCCAATCTTTGGCTCTCTTCTTAAAGAAGCTAAAACAAAAGAGGCCATCAAATACACTCTCTGCTGGATTACACAAACTATTATGTATGATGGAGTAGACCCCCATCAGTAGGCATGGAGATCACCTGGAATGTCCAGATGGTTCCTCAGAATGGGGGTTTTCAAAAGACCATTGCTAGACATATGTGTCTGGTTAGAATGTTTAACCTTCATGGTCTTTAATCATGTAGCATTATGTGAAATGCCACTGGCTGAATGGCTTGATGGAGTGTTTTGAGATTGTAGAGTTTCCAATCTCTTGACTGCCACCAGAGGCCCTGCAGCCACTGGGGGTGTGATCCCGGCAGTCTGAATGCCTCACTATTGGTCTATGAGAAAAGAGGGCAGATGGGAGTCAGCCTTCACATTGTGTAGCATGGGCATAGGAGTGCTGTGATCAAACAAATTAATGAGAGAGGGCAAAGGAGAGAAAGAGAGAGAGAGGGAAGGAGAGAAAGAGAAAGAGAGAGAGAGGGAGAGAAAAAGAGAGGGAGGGAGGGAGGGAGGTTGATCGACTGCTGGGGAGGACAAGGGAATACCTGAAGTTTATGTTCCAGTTCTTCCCTAATTGTTGATAATCTCAAAGATATTTTCTCCCCAAATTAAATTCATATATAGAAGATCCACTTTGGGATTTTTAATTCTTTGAGAGCAAAAAAAATATGTATCATCTGTTATGGAAGTTTATTACTCTACATACCATAAGTCCTGATAAAACCAATGAGGATCAAAGCCACAGCTGATGATTTTCAGAGCAGCTGAAGTGTATGGGAACTGGTTTACAGTGGAAGACATTTGCATCAGCGTGTTCTGACCTCGAGTCCTGTCACTAGTAGCCGGAGCAAATATCTGAACTTCTCTGAACTTCAGTATTCTCAGCTGTAAGGTGGAATGATTTCAGGGTTGGGGTGAGAATGAGATAAGCCATGCAAAGGGCTTATCATGGTGCCTGAAACTTGGTCAACGCATTAAGGGTAGCTATTATTATTTATTAGGATTATAATGATCATATTATGCTTGTGAGAAAGGATAATGCTTTAGCAGAAGAACTTGACCTAAAACCCTTCTGTGTGTGAACTCTTGTTCTCTATGTGGTGACGACTTAGGCCATTTCAATATTCATCTACTTATCTGACTCACAGTTCAGGCTTTACATTTTTTGTTTCCATTTTTGTTGTTGTTGTTGTTTTTAAATATTGGTTACCAGACCTTGCTGTGATACTTCTGAAGAGCACTAAAGCTTGATGGCAACATCTCCTGCTTGCTTTTTGGAGCCCTGATTCTGTCCAAATAGAAGCATATGAGCTCTCTCTTTCATTTCTTGGGGGTCAGCATCTTTGTTGTTGTTGCTGAAACTCTGGAAAGAGACGGATACGTGGGACTGTGCTAGCCAATTTGGCAGCATACTTTTTCAGCCCACTTGGCTGTGCACAATATTCTGTCTGAGTTTGGGAAGATCTGTCTGCTTTTTTCCTTTGTACAGAGGCTATGAGGAATGAGGCAACGGATTTGTCTTATACAACAGCCTGGAAAAATAGGCCATGGCCTAACAAATAATGAGAGTTACATGGCTTCCTTCCAGGGACCTCCTGGCTGGAGACTGGAGGACAGGTTGAGACGCTTTCTGATAGATTTTGCACTAATTGCCCTCTTTCCTGAAAGAAGTCCTGTTTAAAAATAACAGGTGTGTGGGGGGAGGTTGGGGGAGTTGTGGATTCTTATATAGTATGCGATCCTTTTAAGAAGAATCAATATTATGCAGATTTAGAGATCACAGGTCAAATCATATATCCCAAAGCATAGCAGTAAACCATATAATCCTCCATATATGGCAGTGAGGTGTGCTGAGGGACAGGTGACCCAACCCCAGATGCTCCTCATTTGAGACTGGTCTGAACTATTTCCTTGTCATAGGTCCTCAAAAGACCCTACACTATCCCCTTTTGCTATGTTCATCTATGCAAAGCCCTTTGTCCTCCTTGGGTCCACCTGTTCCAGATGACTTATGTTTTTCTTGTTTTTCCATCGGGGAGGAACCCTCAGACGTGACTCTAACTGGTGCTTCTCATTCTGTACTCCACCCACCTCTGTACACACCGCCATTTTAATTACCTTTTCAGTGACGACGGAGTGATGTCTTTGCTGTCGGGCACTCTTGGTCATTTTGGTTTAGAATTCGAGGAACGGGAGAGCCTGGAGGATCATCAGTCTCCAGAGGCAGCTGATCTGACTCAGCGTCTGCACCAAAAAGTATTCCTCTGAAAAAGATTCTGTCCCCTCATCCCTGCTAACGCCTAGAGTTTCCGTACTCCGTGGGCGTTGTTCGCTGAACTCCTTGCCCGCCTGCATTTGTTATGACAGCCGTGGACCGAATCTGTGTTTCTTCGTCTCAGAATCATGCTCCCCCCAGCTGCTTTATGAAGCTATTCATAGATAAGAGCAATAACAAGTTCAACGGCATGGATTCCTTTTCTGTATTCTGTGACATTCTCATCTCGGCCGCCTGTCTGGCAGCCACACNCCTGAACTATTTCCTTGTCATAGGTCCTCAAAAGACCCTACACTATCCCCTTTTGCTATATTCATCTATGCAAAGCCCTTTGTCCTCCTTGGGTCCACCTGTTCCAGATGACTTATGTTTTTCTTGTTTTTCCATCGGGGAGGAACCCTCAGACGTGACTCTAACTGGTGCTTCTCATTCTGTACTCCACCCACCTCTGTACACACCGCCATTTTAATTACCTTTTCAGTGACGACGGAGTGATGTCTTTGCTGTCGGGCACTCTTGGTCATTTTGGTTTAGAATTCGAGGAACGGGAGAGCCTGGAGGATCATCAGTCTCCAGAGGCAGCTGATCTGACTCAGCGTCTGCACCAAAAAGTATTCCTCTGAAAAAGATTCTGTCCCCTCATCCCTGCTAACGCCTAGAGTTTCCTTACTCCGTGGGCGTTGTTCGCTGAACTCCTTGCCCGCCTGCATTGGTTATGACAGCCGTGGACCGAATCTGTGTTTCTTCGTCTCAGAATCATGCTCCCCCCAGCTGCTTTATGGAGCTATTCATAGATAAGAGCAATAACGAGTTCAACGGCATGGATTCCTTTTCTGTATTCTGTGACATTCTCATCTCGGCCGCCTGTCTGGCAGCCACACAATGAGGCCCCGCATGTGTCAGGGAGATGGATGATATCTGCAGTGGCTACATCTCAACACTGACTCCNTGGGGGGAGGTTGGGGGAGTTGTGGATTCTTATATAGTATGCGATCCTTTTAAGAAGAATCAATATTATGCAGATTTAGAGATCACAGGTCAAATCATATATCCCAAAGCATAGCAGTAAACCATATAATCCTCCATATATGGCAGTGAGGTGTGCTGAGGGACAGGTGACCCAACCCCAGATGCTCCTCATTTGAGACTGGTCTGAACTATTTCCTTGTCATAGGTCCTCAAAAGACCCTACACTATCCCCTTTTGCTATGTTCATCTATGCAAAGCCCTTTGTCCTCCTTGGGTCCACCTGTTCCAGATGACTTATGTTTTTCTTGTTTTTCCATCGGGGAGGAACCCTCAGACGTGACTCTAACTGGTGCTTCTCATTCTGTACTCCACCCACCTCTGTACACACCGCCATTTTAATTACCTTTTCAGTGACGACGGAGTGATGTCTTTGCTGTCGGGCACTCTTGGTCATTTTGGTTTAGAATTCGAGGAACGGGAGAGCCTGGAGGATCATCAGTCTCCAGAGGCAGCTGATCTGACTCAGCGTCTGCACCAAAAAGTATTCCTCTGAAAAAGATTCTGTCCCCTCATCCCTGCTAACGCCTAGAGTTTCCTTACTCCGTGGGCGTTGTTCGCTGAACTCCTTGCCCGCCTGCATTGGTTATGACAGCCGTGGACCGAATCTGTGTTTCTTCGTCTCAGAATCATGCTCCCCCCAGCTGCTTTATGAAGCTATTCATAGATAAGAGCAATAACATTCAACGGCATGGATTCCTTTTCTGTATTCTGTGACATTCTCATCTCGGCCGCCTGTCTGGCAGCCACACAATGAGGCCCCGCATGTGTCAGGGAGATGGATGATATCTGCAGTGGCTACATCTCAACACTGACTCCGTGAGCTCCTGCTCAACCTTACCTCAGGGATGCTAGATTCTGTGCCATTGGATTAGAAAGGCAAACTGCCCCCTTCCAAGAAATGTCTTATTTTCTCCCAATACAAAATACTTTAATGGAAATAATGGCACGCATTAGGTACTATGACGGATAGCACATTGCGCTTTCATCCTCAATATTCCTGATTATAGGACTCTTTTTGTCTTGTTGCTCCGTTATTATGTTTTTCAAAGCTAAAACAAAGAGCCTACGAGTAGAAGTAGTATTTCTTTATATGCTTTTCACACACATCTTTGCTTTCTTCAGCTGAATGGAATTGGGAAAAAGAAATTACGAAGGTTAATGAGCCCCTCTTCCTTATCAGGGAAGTAGCCAGTTAATTTGGGGGAAATCGTTTCTGATCTGAATTGACTGGTTTTTGTTTCAGCATGAAATCAGCTCTGAACCGTGCACACATGTGCCACAGCGGGGTCTTTGGTAATGGATTATCAATAAAGTCTCAGGGCTGCCAGGACCATTTAGGCACATCTGAGCAGAATGGGATTATTTGGGATATGAACCAAAGGACTAACAGCTATGACTATTTCTACCACCTGTTTTTTAGGGTTGACTTCAGGGACATTAAACGTGTACTGTCACACGGGGGCCTAAGCTCAGATGGGTGGTTTAATGCTTTGCTAGCATCATCTTGAAATTCTTAGTAATTTGTGAACAAGAAGAGATGAATATCCATTTGTACTGGCCCAGCAAATTCTGTAGCCAGTCCCAGTGCCAGGTACTGCTCTATGCTTTATAAATAACAGGATTCCTCCTCAGTTTTCCTCCTTCCTCAGCTTGGCTGAAGTACAGCATGAGGGCTAGAGTACGTGCTGGGATACCAAGGTGAGCCTGAAGCAACCTGTCCGCCATAGGAGGGGTTGCATTGGAAGTAGCCGTAAGAACCTACTCCGTATGTCTTGGATCCTTCAGCCAGACCAAGGATCTAAAAGTCTGTTAGAGAGAAAATATTCGTAAAGAAACTCATTCAGAGACAGCAATTCCCTTGCTATGAGTTCCCCCTCCTTTTGGGGTTGGGAAGATAAGGACTCAAGGGGGACACGAAGGACTGATATCTGACTCCTGTCTGAGGAAGCTGTGCTGGACTATGGCTTAGCTCCAACTCATACTTCTGTAAGCTAAGAGAGAGGCTAAACAGATGATCAAGGGAGGTGATCTAGTTTGTTGGAACAAGGAATGATGCTGGAGAGGTGGCCGTGAGCCATCTGGAAGAAAGCCCTGGTACAGAATTATCTTAGGTCTTCCAAGATCTGTCTTGGGGCCTGTGGAGGCATGAGAAGATGCCAGGAAGGACATTCGGTTGATAAGTAGTAGCTGAGGTGGGAGCCAAGGCCCTACAATAGGAATGTATCTGCTGAGACCAAGAGAATCAATGAGAGAGATTGGCCAAAGAGATTTAAATAGCTGCCTAAAGCAACCATGAGGACAAGGGTCAGCTGTAAAAATTTGCATGGCCTTCTACTGATTGCTGCCAGATTTAGCTATCTGCCAGACCAGAAAGCATAAAGACCTCAGATGTTACTTCTTTTTACTCTCTTTGACTTGGATTCCGAAGTGCAGCTGAGGATCGGGAGAGAGGGTGAGCCGGAAGGGAGCAGTACCAGAGCCCTTGCACCATTGTAAGTTCCAGCCTGAAACAGGTGCCAGATGGTTGAGGGGTTAAGTTGCATGTTAAATCGTATTTGTAGTTTCCACTATAATATCAGACTAAACATTCTGGTGGCTGAATTGAGCCTGTGTTTTCAATTTATAGTAATGGTCGAATCCCCTTTAATGAGAGGAAAAGCAGGAGAAGCTGTCTGAGTCTTCCCTCCAGGGACAAGAGAAAGTATATCTTCTCCCACTATCCCATTAAATTTTACTCAGTGATCACAGTGCACACACATCATGCTTGTCAACATATTGGTCACGTCTTTATTACCCTTTCAATCTTCCCAGTGTTTTGCAGAAAGTACTACCCAAATGTTCAAAAGGAAAAAAAAAATCAGCAACACAGAGGTTAAGAGATCTTAGCAAATTAATAGATGGTAGTGCTGGAATTTGAAGCTAGGTTTGTGTTTCTTATGGTTTATCCTTTTTATCATTAGACTGATTTTCTCTCCTAAATTAGAAAAAAGACACCATTTATTAAGTACTGACTCTTTGCCAGGAATAGTGCTAGTGGCCTCACATTTATTATTTACTTCTCACATGAACCATGAGTTAGATTCTTTTCTTGTTACCTACAGGAGGAAATGGGTTTTGGTAATTCATCAGTAACTAATGGGAAACTACATGGGTAGCTCTTGTCTGCCTCACCCAAAATCTGTGCAGTTTGTCCAGAGAGAGTGACAGAGGGAAGACAGAGAGAGAGGTAAAGAGAGATTTTCTCTGTACTTTTCTTCTTGAATAAGTAATATCTTTGCAAGAATAAAACCCGTACAGAAGTCCTTCTAATTAGATAGCCAGTGGTAGGCCCCCAAACCAACAACAACATGATTATTCGCTAGACATAGTCCCATTTATAGATTACCATAAATACAGAAAGAGAAAACAAACAGGACAACCTTAGTCAAAAATGAAGTGACCAATGCATCTCATTCGAGCCTTTCCGGAATGGACTTTTGGAATTTCTCAGCTTTCTTTCCTGAATGAGGAGAAAGGAAGGCGCTGGAGGCAGAGCTGTCTGGAACAGAGATATGTAGATATGTAGATTCCAGATATGTCTGTGTCTGCCAACTCTGAGGAGAGCTGTGGTGCTAAATTAAAATGGGGAGTCTTTATCATTTATATTGAATAACGCATATAAAGCTCCTAGCTCAATGAACCAAAAGAACAAAGTAGATGTCAATATCAATAAATAGTGTAGAGAAAACCCATCCTCGTGGTACGGGGAAGCACGATGTGGTAGAAATAGCAGGGACTTACATGTTTTCTTTTGAAGCACAGTATGGTTATCCGAAGGAAAGTTCTCTTTCTTCTTTTCTTCATGTTTTAAAATCAGTGTACAATGTAGTGTCTTACCTGCTGCACTTGTAGACAGAAGAATATTCAAAGACAATCCTGAATGTACTGAACTCTTACGGGCAAATGACTTTTATTTAAAATTCCCTAACGTGCTGGCTCGGTCAGCAGAGCGTGCGACTCTTATCTCAGGGTTGTGAGTTTGACCCCCAGGTTGGGTGAGGAGATTACTTTAAAAAATTAAAAACCTTTTAAAAACTAAATAAAAAACAAAATTCCCTAACATGCTTTCTGGAGTTGGAATGCAAAGTCAAAACTTACATCAAAGGCTTTGTTGCAGGCCAGGATACCATTAAGTGAGGTAACAATGAGGCGTGGAGGGGACTCTTCATTTGTCTGCATCTTTTCTTACAGTATCTTGATAATAGGGTCTGTCGTTCTCTGGGGGGGAGGGTGGCAGGTGTTGGGGGGGCAGGGGAGTAAGTCATTGATGTGGTGCATTTTCCAAATCTCTCACTGGTGATATTCATACTATGGTTTCTGTTTGAAGTGTTGACAATGGAGGAAGCATCACAAAGAATGGAGTGGTGAATCAGCCAAGAAAGCCCGAATCGCCCTTCCCTTTCACATCCACTTGTCTAGTGTGTCTCTGACATGAAACAGAATCAACTCACAAGGGCAGAGTAAGGTTACCTAGGATCCCAGACAAATTTCTTTTAAGTTTGGCTTATTCCTTTGAATGATTTCTTAAAAATTGACCTTTCTGTTGAGGCATTTTCTAGAACAGTAGGATGTCTTATTGAAGCATGCCTGTTGAGAGTCTTTGAACGCCTCCCCCCCCCCTTTTTTTTCCACAGCTGCCACAAGTGTACTTC